>NC_052515.1:16402266-16702266 GCF_014356525.2 Nilaparvata lugens
TTTGGGTAGATAAAAATCCCTAACCGAAATAGTAATAGGTCTGAAATAAAGTAACTGGCTAATATCGCCAAATAGATAACAATTAAGATTAGATAGCATCAGCTTGTTCTGGCTAAACGGTACAAAAACCTAAAAAGGATTTGAAAGAATTTGTTGCTAATAAATATATTATTATATAAAATATTTTGAAGATTGAGGTTAGGTATATGCATTCAGGGATCGGCGACCTAGAGATCGACCAAATCGAGCAACGTAGAATCTGACCAAAACCCCTTGGCAGAGCTCTATTGCAACAAAACAGTATGCAATGTGAAAGAACACATGATCACGTGGCTAACTATTAGGTGGCATGAAACAAATATTAGTGTATAGAATATTAGCTAGCATGTAGAGAGCATAAGTAAAAAACCTAATAAAAATAATTAAGTGTATTCAGGAAATAGGAGGTACCAGGCGCATGAATACTGAATCAAATTTGCATGCACCAATAGCACAACGGCAGTTAATAGGCGGCAACTGTAGGCCAATTCAAAAATATTTCTATATATTTATATAAATGTTCTGGATTTATGTTAAAATATTGTATAGTCTAGGTTATCGATATGGCTCGAAGGCAAAGAAATTATTAAACGCACAACCTAAGTAATAATTTGATATTTTTTGTACGATCTATTTGAACCTAAATGGCGGAGGACTAAGATATTCAAATTTTATGTTAATTTGAAAGTCGGAAGTAAGATTTGTAAAATTGAGAAAGGAGAACCAGCACTCGCCAGCCAAATGCCACCATGAGAGGACCCCAAATATTTTAGAGCGTAGTACCTTGCTAATAAATTTGTAAAAGTTAAAGTTAGATCAAATTATTAAATTTCTTAAAAGACTTTGTGATGCTCTTGTAAAGCAGAAGTCATTTTCAATTTCAAATAAATTTATAACCCCTTGGAAGAGACGATTCCGGCTACCATATTCCAGGACCACCAGGAGTTGGATCGACATCGGCGGCTTATAAGAAGATTTTCGACACGTGAGTGATAAATATTGAATTAGTGATGGGCGCCCTAGTGCTTCGAATCTATCTAATAATCAAAGCTAGCTCGTCGAAAGGGTTTTTATTATAAATTAAGAATTTAATAAGAGAAGTACTTGCGCAAGTAAAATTAGTATTAAAGGTATTTTATTGAAGAAAAAATATAGACCAATACATTTCAGAAAATTCCATTTGGATCGAAGAAGTATAAAATCTAGGCTATTAAAACACATTCATATGGTCCTTAATTTTTGCAATATAATTTGCGATAGTTTGTTATAGCTCTAATTCACTAGATGAATGGCTCTACCTATTCCGTCAGGTGCCGAATCTTGCACCCTGAGATAAAATATATATTCAATATAGAGAAATCTACTAAGTACTAGAGAATTTAATATATCTATATTTGGATTATTAGTGGCTAATTTATCAATTTGATCTTAAAGAACCTATTTTTAATTGAATTTTCCAAGTCGACAAGTATTAGCAAGCGCATATCGCAGCTACATGCAAAAGGATGCATATGATTTTAAGATAAAGGCACATGGTAATGATTCGTGCCATAAATCTAGAATATAAAGTTTAGCCTGTGATATTTTACTGATTTCAATTATTGTTCTATTTTTATATTATATTTTTTATCGCTCTTTATATATTTTTCGCCTCGATCTATTTTTTGCATTATTGTTTAATATATGTATCAAAATGTTTATGGTGTGCAATTTATTTTTATTCCTCAACACTATAGTATAAGTATCATATTTATATATATTTATTTTTAATGAATTACAAGAGTTATAGGGGAAGCCCATACCTAGGCCTAGAAAGATTTTTATGAGACTGAATCCTATTAAAAAACCACGACCTAATTATATAATTATATCAATTTTTCATGCTCTACCGACTGATGCCAAGCAGGAGGCTAATCGTTATTTAAATATAAAGAATAACGTGACAATGTTAATGGACAGTAATTGAAGAGATTTTCATGCTCAATCTTTTCCACTCGAAATTTTTCGTTTAAATCATATCTGAGACTTGATAATTGGGAATCTAAAATCGAACTTTACATAGATGGGGCGGAGCTCCTGAAATTTTTACAGATATGGGACTTGAAGCAGTTGATATAGCTTATCAATGACTATTTTAGGTATGAATTTGATCAAAATCGTTGGATGCCATTTTCGATAGAATCGCGAAAACCCCTGTTTTCGACAACATTTTCGCCATTCTAGCCGCCATCTTGGATTGCATTTGATCGAAATTGTTCGTGTCGGATCCTTATAGTGTAAGGACCTCAAGTTCCAAATTTCAAGTTATTCAGTTAATTGGGAGATGAGATATCATGTACACAGACGCACATGTACACTCATACACACACACACACAACACACACACACACATACATGCAGACCAATACCCAAAAATCATTTTATTGGACTCAGCGGACCTTGAAACGTATTGAACTTTGAACTTTATTCTTCCAAAAAAACATTACAAACAAAGAAAACGAAAAACAATAAGGGTACTTACTTATCGAATTAGCAAGTTGATGCTAAATGTAGCTATATATTTATAGTTTATTAATAAGAAAATAACATTGCTGCTAGAATAAATATAATGTCCATTATAAATAATTACGGGTAATATTTGAGGGAAAATGATACCTGCATAGGTTTAAAACCTGTGCGCAGGTAGGTTATTGAAAAAAGATCAAACAAAGACACTAAGAAAATTACAAACGTGTACACAGACGCACATACACTCATACACACACACACATACAGACCAATACTCAAAAACCACTTTTTTGGACTCAGGGGACCTCGAAACTTATAGAAATTTCGAAATTGGGGTAACTTAATTTTTTTCGGAAAGCAATACTTCCCTTACCTATGGTAATAGGGCAAGGAAAGTAATAATTAGAAAATATACAAGAGAGAAATACTCACCGGAATTATATTCATAAGTGATAATAATAGTATGACGTTCATCCTGAGACTGGTATCTGTTAACAAAAGGGAGAAAATTGGGAAATTAGTCTTCGTTCGTGTTTTCTCAGAAATTTTACCATCAATTATTATTGTTCTGTTGTTTCAAATTATAACTATAGGCCTTGTGGATAAGCAATTCTAGCGGTACCAAAAATGAATACTTAATCTATCATCTGAAGACTGGAAGAGCTATTTTCTCACTGAATTCATAGATATTGATTGATTGATTAATTGCCTTCATTAGGGCGGAGTTAGGACTCCTGGTCCTCTCTACCACACAACCCTTTACAATAAGAAAATAATTACATAAATAGATCACTCAATAGATTTCAAAAATAATTGATTACATATTATTCAATAAGATTACATAAGATTAATAATAGAAATAAATAGAATTCTTAATAAAAATACAATCACATATAATAAAAGAGAATCTTAAACTCAATTTATTAATACAATTGGAAAACATTATTTTGAACGAATATTTCACTTGATAAATCCTATAAGAGAACCTATAAAAAATTATGATGATCAAAAAAGTTGCCATTTACTTACACACGCACACAAAACACCCTAAAAATAAAGATTTCACAAAGTATACTAACAATCAGAAACAACATAACATGAGATAAATATCTGCAATTGCATAAGATAGTAAAAAGGAGCAAAATTCAGGTAGATTGATAATGTAAATAGAACAATAAAAATAAAACTCAACTCGAACCAAGCCTAATCCGCGCCGCCAGATCACAGCCGATTCAATACCGTCACGCCAAACAGAGCTCGACTGCCAATACACTTTACCGTTGGGGGCAACAGATTCCAGATCCGGCAGGAGAGAGAGAGAGAGAGAGAGAGAGAGAGAGAGAGAAAGAGAGATAGATAGATAGATAGATAGATGGATAGATTTTATTTTACAATCGTTACTAGGCTTGTCGCCTATGGTAACATGGTTACAAAATTACAGTTTTACAAATCATCTTGAATGATAACACAGCTACATAACATAAATTATTCTATTACATTCTCATAATAATAAGAGATAATGATAATACATAGATAATAATTCTATATAACTCTAAAATAATTAACAAAAAATGTAAGATGCATAATAATACATACAATCAACGAAAATAAAATGCCATTGGATATTATGATTTACAGGTATTAGTAGGTGTCAATCAAACGGTCCATACTGTACAACGATTATTGCAAATTTCCAATAAAAAAGTATTAAGTATATTAAGAGAGAGAGAGTGAAAGAGAGCGGGAGAGAAAGTGAGAGAGTGATATTTGATAACACAACTTACATTGACAAGACCTATAGATCTGACAAGACCTATGGCAAACACTGGTAATAATAAACAAAATAAGACACGTCTATGATGAAAAATTAATTGAACCTCTGATTGTAGAAAAGGTATTAGTCCAATTTTTTGTCAAAATGAATTATGGTAGCCATTTTGTTGTATTAAGATAGACCTTTCGATTAGTGTAAAAAGGATATTAGTCCATAGAATCAAACGGAAGTTATAGCCATTCATATTCTACGTTGATTTGAAGAAGGGTATCAGTCCAGGACTTGTATCGTTCTTACAGTCAACACGGCTGTTTGCAGTCAGCTGATTACTGTTGTCGACCACGTCGGCCAACACGGCCATCTTTCTACACTCACATTTTCTTTTCAGTTTATTCAGTCCAGTGATCTGTTCAATATTGTTGGTCTCTATGCTTCTTTGGCTTCGTTATAATAATATTTTCATTTTCCACGAAAATACCTCGAAATTTTATACCTACCATAAAGGCCAGGCTAAACGAGGGCCAAATGAGGTATGCTCATTCCTACTCGACTACCTGGCAAATGATCTTCCCGAGAACATTACGGAATTACATGTATTCAGTGATGCATGTGGTGGTCAGAATAGGAACCACACAATGGTTCGGTTTCTCCTTACTTTGGCATCCATGGGAAAATTTGGAAAAATCCACCAGTATTTCCCAGTCCGTAGCCATCCATTTCTGCCTTGTGATCGTGATTTCGGGACTGTTAGGAAAGTAGTGAGACGTTCTGACAGAGTCTACATACCTGAAGAGTACAATGAGATGATCCGTCAAGCCAGAACACACTCAGAACCGTTTGAGGTCGAAAGAATACAGACAGACGAGATTTTAAATTTCAAAGCATGGCGGCCTACCCTATTTAAGAAAAATACAAAGTCTATTCAACGGCTTTCTGCATCGGGTAGGGCACAACCGCAAGAGCAGTTCCTCATTTCCAAAAACAGGCATCTATACTACAGCATGGACTGTCCAGGATACATTAAAGCAAGCAGCTTCATTGGAGGCATTACTGACAACTGCTACAAATAACAAAAAACAATGTCATCCTCTCACTTTCACAAATTGAAGAGAAAGCGTACACAAAAGTGATTCCTCTGAGCAACAAGAAGGTGGAGGATATAAGAAAACTTTTAAAATACATCCCTGATGAGCACAAAGCATTTTATGACTCGCTCATGTAATGGCCAATCAAGATGAAAGTGACAATGAATAGGGGAGGAAGGAGGGTAAGATTATGCTCATAACAATTTTTTTCATCTCTGATTAATGATTTTTTCAAATGAATGTATTATTCAAATAATTTTGCATGTCTTAAATCATATAAATGCTCACAATACTCAAAACTCTGATTGATTGTAAAAAGGGTATAAGTTTTTGGCCTTTATTGGGTATTTATTGAAGAAATGAGAATTTTTTTTTAATTTTACTGAATAGTATTATGTATATTATTGCAACTGATAACTTTTGTATATAAAGTTTGAAAATCCAGATGAAAATATAGAAGATAGAGAGTTTTTTGTGTCTCCTGAAAAATTTGGCTTTAGGGACTTATACCCTTTTTCAAATCACCGGTTCAATAACAATAATAGTAAATAATAACATATTTGTGGAAATGCATATTGAAGATGAAAATGATGCTGGGTGATATGAATTAATTAAATCTGCAGAATCTACAGGGAAGTGGAAAATATGAAAGGTACAAGTGGGAGGATATTGTAATAGGAGGAGGTATTTATAACCAATACCCACACCTTACAATATTGTAATGGGAGGAGGTATTAATAACACTACCCAACTCCTAACTTCATTTGTAACGGGTGGGAAGCCAGGGGGGAATTTATTTATGAGAGGACCCAATTTTGTAACAGGGGAAAATATATAATAATTGCTTCCAATCCACGGTTGGGAGCTTCATATGGATTCGTTCATACAAATAATGCCAAGATCTTCACTATTGTTTAACAACACCTGTTTTAGAAACAAGTAACTCATCACGAGCCAGGAACGTAAAATAAAAGATTTTGTAGAAATGCTACTGATATTAATTTATTAGTTGAATTATATAATTATCGGTCATCTTTGAAATTCTGTTACATCAAATTATAATATTCACTGTAATGAATCCGGTTATTTATTCAATTACTTGGTTCAATATTAAAAAATTTAATTTCAAATAATACTTCTCAAATTACTACTTTATCGCAATTATTCATAATTGATATTTAGTCAAGAATTTGCTAACTCACTCTACAATAAATTTAGGGCCTCGGTCAATTTATCTGGTCAATCTGTTTGAGCTTAATAAAATAATTTTGGCACTCACCATGGGATCGAAAATTTAACAAATAAATCGGCACTCACAAACACTCACGTTTACATTTTAGCTACATTACTATTTTTCAAACCACATGCTTTTAATTCATACAAAATAAAATAATAAGGAGATTTTTCATCTAACTAGGCCGAAGCCTAAATTAGAAACCGAGACTTGCTCTGCGACTTGATCAGTTCTTCTCGCGGTGACAACTCGATTAGAACTGCCGCTCTTTCACTCAAATTTTCCGATTTGTAAGAAAACACGTGGAGCGCCTGGCCTAATTTCAGGTTAAAACGTCTTGGGGTCGCACGGTTCAAATACATTTCTAAATACGTTTGCATTAATTTCGTTACGAAATTCAAGCCAGTACTATGGAAATGCTAGAAGACTACAATAATTTGGATGGATAAGAAGCAAGTTAGCAAATCTTTTATGGCAACACAAATTTAGGTGCTTACTTTGTGCATGAATGAATTATTCAATTATCAAGAACAAGGTTCACGTGAGTTCATATTGGTAAAATTCAGTCCAATTTTGATCAGTTCAACAATCTGAAAGAATGGCACAAAAAAACTACAATTCAAACCTCTCAATATTCCCCATATCACATTACCCCCTCCCCTAAAAAAGACGAAATCACTAAAATATCAACTTCCATTCACACTCAATTATTCTCTTTCACACTAAAAACTGGACACTTGACACTCTTATCTGTGGTTGAAATCATCATCCGCGTCTGAAGCTGGATCCTGGAACAGCTCCTGGATGTTGTTATGGCGGTGGCCGGGGGGATGCAACGGATGGTAGTGCTCAGACGGGGGCGCGACAGTCGAGACCGACGACATTCGAGGCCTACGACCGTAGAGGACTGTTTTACAGTCCTCTACGGTCGTAGGCCTCGACTGTCGGGAGTGTACGAGAATTAGAGTGGCCTCAACTGTCGCCTAACGCAGGCGACATTTGAGGCCACTTTTTCAGGAGTCCTCTGCCTTCGCAGGTCTCGACTGTCGGGGCTGTACAAAAATTAGAATGGCCTCAACTGTCGCCTAACGCAGGCGACATTTGAGGCCACTTTTTCAGGAGTCCTCTACCGTCGCTGGCCTCGAATGTCTCTGGTCTCGACTGTCGGGCCTGTACAAAAATTAGAGACTCACTTGCAGCAGGCGACAGTTGAGGACACATCCTACTGCGATTCCAGACAAAATACATTTCCTAATGATTATAACTTCTGATTTGTTGAAAACCAAATAATGGAAACTTCCTTCATAAAAAAAGCATATGAACTTTGAAGGTAGATAGGGCTTATACTTGAAGGATTTTCAGAACGATCATCTTTGTGAAGAATTAAAGCTTAATCAATCAAGTATTTCAAGCGTGATGAGCTCACATAAAAACAGACAGAAAGACAGACACCATCTCGTCTTATAGATGGATAGAAGATAGATAAATTCTCTATTTTTGAAAAGGACATGAAAAAGTATTCCTTCTATGAGCCGGAGTATGGTGGAATAGAGCTGTTAGAAAGATAAGCTGATACTGTATTGAATAGAAACTGAGAACTAAACCAAACATGGATAGTTGAATGAATGAATGATAAAGGAATTTGATGGTGCAATATTCGACTCATGGTTTGGGACTTGACCTGTACTTTTCAAGAAATAGCCAATTCATATTACGTTTCAAGGAATTTTATTATAAGGCAGGCAGACAATGATGATGCTCAGCGCACATCCAGATTCAGAGTTCTGCTTCTTTAGAAAACTGTTATCTGCTGAATGACAACAAAAAGGCGTACGGAATGAAAAAACATAACAGAGAGTCACATGTTAATGTCCATGAATAGAATTGATGAGGTGGAATAAGCTGTAACGGTGTTGAATAGTACTGTATTCAATGCAACACATTTTGGGAAATACGTGCTCCAAAATATACAAAGCTTATGTGTTTTAAAGAATTCCCAAACATTTAATATGACGAAAGGTTGACATTATTTTCGTTTGTGTTCACATTCATACTTTGTTCGTTCATCAAAAATCCTACTTCAAAATGTCAATACCTGAGAGAAACTAACAATCTGGTGATGTTAACCGTTGTGCATTGTATTACCACATAAAGAAATTACAAGTGAGAGACCAAAGTTGCTCTTGACACTTGACAGTTTACACTTGATGGTGTTGACCTCGAAGAAAAACACATTAATTCAGTTTTCAATGAGTTATCATCATAGTTCAGTTTAGAGTAGCCTAACAATATAACCATGGTTATATAGTCATCGTCAGTTACTTCTAATGGAAGAAGACCGTTTAGGGAAATAATTCCAAAGTAACTGAAAGATTCTTGGAACGATTCTGCAGTATTGGACAATGTCAATAAAAAAACTTGACCCCCTATTCGCGACCCCCTCCCCGCCCCAGAAAAATGGCTTCAAATCTATCGGAAATAGGTGAGAAAGTATGGAATTATGAAATTCAATTAATTTTAAGGTGAAAAATGAGAAAGCATTTCTAATATAATTTTTAGATATATTATTTCCGATTTCGTGGAATTATTACAAAATTTTGATTTTCAGAAAGTTATTGATATCTTTGGTTTTAACTTAAAATATACATACAATTTATGTCAATTGTAAAATACTAGTATTGTTAAATACTATTATTTAATGACTTCAGGTTAGTTACCTTTTCTAATGGGCCTTTCTTCTCGGCAAGATCTTGCACAATCTCCACTTATGAATAATCCCCTTTTCCTTAAGAGACTCAATCGATTTGTGCGATAATAATGTTGTGTGCAACCAGTGGCAGATTCTAGGCGGGGGAAGGTGGGGGTTGGTCGAGGATTTATATTATCTGAGCTAATGTCACGACGCTCAGGTAACGTTTCTCTTCTCGAAATATGAGCAGACATGGTGAACTTGAAGACTGCACAATACCAATACAAATGAATTCTGCCAACTGACAATCCATGATTATTATTATAGACCTAAAGAACTGGGAAGGACTGAGAAGTGTTTTAATGGTTAAGCGCAGTTGAATCTATCCAGAAATACTAGCAATACCGTTCCAACCTATTCCGCTTCATCAATTCCATACACTTAACTCTTATAATAATTATCATGCATCATCTTCATTGTTGATTTTTGCATCTTCATCTTCATAGAACTCGTAGAATTCTTCATAGAATCTCTTTTGGTATCATAGAATTCGAAACAGAGTTTGTGGTAACTATAATAACAATCAAAAAGTTAGTCTTGACGCGGAGTTGATTTCTAACCATGGTAAGTTGGAACATTTTTCAAAACCTAGATTTGAATACCAAAATCAATCTAAAAATTTACAAGCATTTGATCTGATTCCTTATAATGATAACTCATCAAATCCTTGTAGTGGAGAATTATTGAAAATTGTTGATCAAGAACTTGAAAGTATTAATGGTTATGTAAGTTTAAAATCTGTAGCCCACAGTCATCTGCACATTGGAAATGGTGAAAAGAGGAAGGAAGAGGGTGATGATGAGGTGGAAAGGGAAGTTAGATGGAATAGTGGAGAGGAAAATGGAATTGAATCGAATTATGAAATTAAGGAAAAACTTGGAGAATGGAATGAGAATGTACAAAAAATGAGGAAAGATGTGGAAATGGAAGAAAGTCAAGGTATGAATTTAGAAAGAAATTAAAAAGAAATATTGCCTAGTATTGGGAAAAGTGAAATTGATAAGAATAATTATAGAATGAAGAATATGTATGAATTGATGCATACTCAATAAAGAGAAGGAAATTAATGAAAAGATTTCTAAGTACCCAAACAGCCAAAGAAAATCAGTCTTATCAAGCAGTGTTGCATGTAATGCAGTGTTATGTTTTGTTCACGTTCGTTTCATCTTGTGTGTTTAGTTTATATTTGTTTTATTTTCCATGTTTTGTTTATGTTTGTAATCCTATTCATATTTTATGGCTTGAGGGCAAGCCAATTTGTCAGAATGACCGAGTGTAGGATATGAGATTGTAGCTATGTTCATTCTATTTCGAGGTATGATGTTATCATCATATGAAAGTAATCATGTGTGATTCATTCCATAAGCTACATCATTAATGAAATAATTAATCAATTTAGTTTTTACGAGGAAAGCTCAATGTATGGATCAAAAAATCGTAAAATGTGAATGTGTGAAATTAATAAAAGTTATTGATTTGTAACAGTATATGGATTTTCTGAATAATATTCAACATCTATAATGTACTGAGAATTTGACATCCAAGTATGAAAAAGATATTCATGAGTTTGAAAATTTCGTTTTTTATGAAGAAGCAGCTAAGGTATATTTTCAGTTGTAAACTTGCAATACTTATTCATAATGTGGAAGGAATAATGGGATATAATATATTATTCAATTGCTGGTAAATCCATACTAATTAAATGATAATTCTTTTGGTGCTGTCTGCCATTCTGGAGAGCCTAGCGCAGGCGACAGTTGAGGCCTCTTTTTCAGGAGTCCTCTGCCGTCGCAGGTCTCGACTGTCGGGGCTGTACAAAAATTAGAGTGGCCTCAACTGTCGCCTAACGCAGGCGACATTCGAGGCCACTTTTTCAGGAGTCCTCTATCGTCGCTGGCCTCGAATGTCGCCGGTCTCTACCGTCGCTGGTCTCGACTGTCGCAGGACTCTTCTGTCGTTTGCCTCGTTTGACATCGACCCGCTCAGACATCTCAGCCCGAGGTGGTTGACATCAGCTGGAACGGCAGCCAGATCTGTCAGTTGTAGGTCAGTCAGCTGATGACGGGAACCGCTTGCCTCAGCGCAACCAATAAGATTTCCGCCTCCAATGACTCAGGAAGGGTACGCGCCAACTTAGTCCTCCGACACACCCAGAACCTGACAGGAGTGGACAGCGACTATCTCCTCCATCGACCACCGTACGCCAGCGACAGGGAAAGACTGTTTTGGAAGAGTCTCGAATTGGCGTGTGCGTTAGGCGCCAGAACCGGACACTTTTACATCCGTACAGAAACGACAAAGTCAGACACATCGAATCTCTGACACTTCAAAAACAAGACGCTCAGGTTATACTTCTTGGACGGACTGTACTACGCAGAGCTGTCTGGTTTTCAAACAATGGTATTGTTCTGATGAATCCCCACATGTAGGCTATTCTTAACAAGACCATTGACAATTTTGAAACCTATCACTCTTTTCTATCCCTCTTCATAGTAATATCAGGCGATGACTTATCTTGTAACTGTATAATTCCTATTTATCAGTCCTATATATATATATATATATTTATAAGTCCTATATATCATTCCTATTTTGTGCAGTTGTCTCTCTTTTCTGCAGTTATTTGGAGCTTAAATAATAGAACTATTAGTAAATTTCTTGACAAAAAACAAAATTAACTTCACTTAAAAGGTCAATTGTCAAGATTAGTGAGTACACTGAAACTTCTCTATAATTCGTAGTTTTGTCATCAAAAACACTGTAATTAGTATTCCCATAAAGATAAATACACTAATATGCCATAGTAACTCCAGTAATGAGTTCATCGAAAATTATGCTACAGTAACTAATAACTCCAGTGATGAGGAGACCGAAAATCACATCAACTGATGAAGTGAATTGGAAAAAAAGGGTGTTGTGATTTATCATTAGTAAGCTGGAATATTAATTGCATGCAATTACCACAATTTACCAATTTATTATTCATAACAGCTAATGCTATTTAAGAATAATCACATATACTGTCCTTAATGCCCCGAATTCAGCTGATTAATATACAAATTTTACATCAACTCGCTTTCGTTAATGTCTGTCTGCCTGTCTAGGTATTGTTTGTTTCCAACATAGCCTATATGTATTAGATAATACAACTTGTAATAGCAATACCTTTAACGTTATAGTTATTGGTATTATTAGTTTAGGGATTTTGAATTCTGATTGTGAATTATTTACCCATACGGAGTGAACTTTAAAGTTCTATGGATTCACATATAATAATATAACTAGAGACACCCTTGGTTGAAGAACTCGCTCATGAACAGTTGTATTGATCTCTGAAATCTTTTACAAGTATGTCAAATTAATATTTAACAATATTTTCTTATATTCATTCATAGAGGCTATATTATGAACTAATTATGGGCAATGATGGGATCAGTATCAATGATATAATTTTCTCGTATTTTGTTTTATCAGCCTCGATATTGCAGAGCTTGATATATAATTTGTCACCCTCCAAAATTCGTATTAAATGCTTGGTCCCGTAAGCTACAAATTATATAGGTTCTACTGTGTTGAATGTAGTCTAGGCCTACTGGAGGGTAAATTACTCAAACATTGAGAATTTTGAATATAATAAAATTATTCAGTATTGTTTTTCATTTTGAATGTCATTTTCAATACTGGAAGATATACAGTTATCATTTCCCAAAATAGCGGGAAAATGTTATTTTTTCATGATAATATTTTGATGATTGATTTTTCTACGTTTCAACGACGGGATTTGCTTTTGTCTGTATATGTATGTTGGCATGTTTGTAAATTAGCTTTTGATGATTACAGCTTGGCAATGCTCTCGGTTTTATTTATAACAGGTAATATTGTCATCGTCAATACACGCCAATCAGTCATTGGCCGTTTCAACACTTACGATTTCTCGTCACGGTACCGGTTTCTTTTTTCCGATGTCCGAAGGGCTAATTGGGGTGACATATTGACAATGAGATCGGTTTATAAATGCTGTACGAGGTCTACTGTTCACAGAACTACTAGCTACAAGTATTCAACTACAGAAGTCAGAAATAGACATTTCATTTTACTCATGGAAGACACCCACCCTTATCTATCTACTTCACGTCTATGAAGATAACAATATCAAAGAAACAGAGTTGAAAGTACAAAGACATAGAGATGGAAATTTAAAAGTGAATGAATTGTTATAATTCAATTACTCAGGTATATTAAAACTGACTACTTTAGCATTTACCTGATTAATATTACCGCAATCATTATGTTTCAAATTCAAATTTGCGTTGCGTTGCTGTCACTCGGCTGCTCTCTGCACCTATTTTCTCGATTCATGCAATAACTTCAAAAAAATGACGTCAACATACTTGGTGACTCAACACATCTGTCTCGTTTTCAACTGACAATGGCAAACTCTCTCGATCAGCTATTTTCAACTGACGATGAAAAACTGTCTTGATCAACTGTTTTCAACTGACGACGGAAAACTCTCTCAGTCAGCTGCTACTCGGTTGATGAATATTATTACCGTACCTAATCATTTTTAAGTTCCCTCAGTGAGTTATCCTAAACATGAGTCCTAATCCAAATGATGATTTTCGTATCACAAACTCTATATTTCAAACTATATACTATATTTCAAACTTAATCAAAATCGTTAGAGCAGTTTTCGATTTCCATCAGACATACAAACAAACTAACAAACAGAAATTGAATACGATGATAAATACGTCTATAGTAACATCCATATGGGAACGTCTGTTATAGTAGACTGCACAAAACTAATCCGATGTTAGTTGGAAGAGCTGAGTACCTCCTCACCCCTTACCATAAACTTTGCCAATTCTTCAGGTGTACTGTATTATGAAAATATCAATATTAATTCTTACTTATAATCAGCTGCCTAGGGGGCCTGAGCCCCCCTCAAGGATCAGATAAATAATGAAAATGCGGGTCTATCTACACGAATCCTTAGAGTCTCATAATGATTTAATACTTTTCTTTATCAGCAGTAGTATAATTCCTTCTACAGTATCAACAATGTAGCAAAATTGCCTTGAAAGTATGGATACGGGTACAGAGTAATAAATAATATATTTTTCTCTGTGGTATAGTTTGAATACAGAATGAGTACACTTATTGATCAGAGCACAATAAGTGAGTTATTGAATAAATTTCAATGTGAGAATTAACAAGTTGCAAGATGTCACAGTGAAAGCAAAAGAAAGGGCACAATCAGACAATCAAAAATGTATGTAAAGGGTTGTTGAGAATTATGGGAACAGCTTGATGTATCTTTAGCTTTCTAACTGAAAGTTATTTTCCAATTAGAATATGATCCCCAATGAAATTGTTGAAATTGTCATTGTAAAAGAAAAATTTATCTTTTTCCATGATTTTTAAGAAATATGTTTCAGTGTATTGCTACTCTAGGGCCTCTCTGTAGACCCATATTTCTAATAAATATTCCATGATTGAATTTAATAACTAATAATGTATATGTTTGTATTGATACTTCAACCACATTTATATAAAATTGGAAAAAATGAAGCATATAATAACATCTTCTAATGTAACATTTATGGGGAAAATCCCAGGTCCCTTTATCCTTTGGGGGTATTCCTTCCCCCCCCCCAATACCTCTTGGTTTTTGCCCCCCCCCTCATTAGCAGTTTGGTGAAATGGCACCACTGAATTTGAATGAAATCAACTTCAATTATTGTATGGTAATTGTATGGCAAGATTACGATACTTATGAGCTCTACTTAGAAATGGATTGAAACAAGATAATTGTACTGGAATGTAATAAACTGTGATATTTTCATGATTATATAAAAGCAATTAAGCCATTCATTTAAATCATTGAGAGAAAAACCAATAAGATGCTCATATTATCTTCTCAAATCTTAATACATTAACAATAAACTACCGGTAATTCACGTGTAAATAATACTGATGTGGTCGATTTCAATGAACATTAAATGGAATGTTTGTTTTCTTCTAAATGTCTATACTTGAGCATTCTGTTAATTTCGAACAGAGATCACTTTTACGGAGTTTTCTCAGATGATGCAGCAATCACTGAGGAATATCCAACACATAACTCAATAATCCAGGAGAGAGTCATCTAAAATTAAAACTATTAGTGCAATATTGCTAAATTATTAGTGTTTTTCAATAAATTATTAATCCCATAAATGTCTTTCAATTAAATGATAAGTTATGGAGTTCCAAATATTATAATATTTTTCGCATTCCCATTTTTCTTTTTTTTATATTTGGATCGCTTCATTTGGGTCACTCGTTGTTTAGTCGAATATAGTATTTAATAGTACTATTCAGGTATATCAATCACATAAATCTCTCTCAGCAGCTACTATATAAACGCTTAAAATAGGTTGCTAGGGAACGATAATGATAAGAATATGTGATGAATAATCTATCCTGTTCTAGGCGAGCAATATTTCTGTATCACAGATATCCAAAAGCTTCAACACTAAAATGTGAATATCTTTGAAACGGTTTGATATATTTATGAGCGATTTCCACCATTCATTGTCTCTTGAAATTCTTTATTATTTGAATCTTGTATTAAAACCTTCCCATAGAAAATTTTTGATTCAATGTGGCGGAACGAAGATGGCAGACCAAAATTATTTTGAAGCTACCTACAGAATTTTTTTCAATTTGAATAAGAATCCCAGTGGAGCCCACTGTTATATTATCTTTGGAAAAGGAACATTAAGCTGTTTTCCTATTAATATTACGCTGTAGGCCTACGTGAATCCATAGGACTTCATAGGTTTCTCCGTATGGGTAAATGATTCAGAATCAGAATTCAAATTTTGTTAAATCAATAATACCAACGACATAGCAACTGCCATCACAATTTGTATCATTAATATTACGCGTATGCTACTGAAGGATAATAGTCATGCAGTACTTTCAATGTTACTTTTATATCCTGAAAAAGGACGAAGAAGTGAGTAAAATATTTTGTTTTTCAACGGACTTGACCTGTAGAAAGGTTCGAAGAGTGAGTGTTCAAAATTTGAAGCTGATCGATCAACTCTTTCTAAAGTTATTGTAGTGCATTCAAACAAACAAGCAAACCCACAGACTGGCAACAACTTTGAACTTGAGTAAAAAGTAAGAACTTGCTAACGCTCGTTCAACAAATATTATTGAGAGAACAACGGGCGGTATTATCAAGTTGGGAGCACATAACTTGAAGGAGTCAAATTATTTCAGTGTAGGGGATTGTGTATTTCACAAGAGAGTGTGGTTCTGAGGGATATAGGCCTATAGTGAGAAAGTGAAGAAGTGAGGATTTAATTGAATTGCAGTTTTAGTTTTTTTTGCACGGCCGGCCCTCTCTCACATTCAACCATCAACCCTCCAGTACGATGCTACATCAACTATATTATACAATCCTACTCGGTGGAATGGGGGAATTCACAATATTACAAGCAAGAGTTGATAGTAATGAATATTATTGACACAAAGAAATTTACAAATCTAGGCATGGGAATGTCAAATTCAAGATAGGATAATTATGTCTGAAGCATTGTATGAAATAATAACAAACCCTGAGGGGTTTTGAAGAAAGGAGAGCATTAGCACACAACCGGGTAAGAGAGAGAGTTGGAGAGAGAGAGAGAGAGAGAGAGAGAGAGAGTGTGTGTTAGACAGAGAGAGAGTGTGTGAGAGAAAGGCGCAGGAGTGATAGAGTAAGGGTGATGGAGGGTGAGAAAGAGAATGAGAGAGGAAGCAATAGAACTAAATAAGGTTGAGATAAGAGACAATGTCACGCAGGAGTATTGTCCAATGGTGGTCACACACACAGTTCTACAGTCACACTAAGTTCTGAAAAGAATATTTCAAAGAAAGTACAGTCTGAGCCAAAATTAAAACCAGTTTACTTCCAAGCTATTCTGCCAGCTTAACAGACATAAGCGTCAAAAGCTGATAGCGACAACCAGAGACTGTTTTCCAGGTAGAGAAATTAGTCATGGACTCGCCCCGCCAAAACAAGACACTTCTTTTTTAGCACAAGAACGACAAAAGTAGCCACCGCCAAAACAAGACTGATTTTCAGTGCTAGGATGGATGTGTCTGACTTTGACGGTGGTGTATCCTGACATCAGGAACAGTGGACTCCAGTCCAGCAGCGCAAATGACGTCATCTCTCACAACGATCACAATAATTACTTTTTCAACATTGAATGTAATTGGGATGTGCCAGTCCCAGAAAGAAATACTAACACTAGCTCAAAATAGAAATGACCGGGCCCATCAAAAAACAAAAAACTCGAATTGTTGAACTCGAATTATTCACTTTTGAAATCGCTGTCGTATGGGTTTTGAAAAGAAATTCTGAATTGAAAAAAAATTTGTTAAGTCAACGATTTTCTAAAAATATTGAAATAATTTATAAATTACTGATAATCAGTATTAAGGAAACCCTATTACTAATTATTCGGTATTCTCATCTAATGGGATGAATTCAGGAAAAATTCAATCAAACACAATGAATGTTTCAATTCATTATATGAAAAAAAGGATTACCACTTTACAAAATTCAATATACATGACAATATCCTTATTCTAAATTGATGATGGGCCCATTTATTTGTTTAAGTCTTTCATGAATCTCAATGCCGGAAAATATAATTTGATTGTCACATTACCTCGGTACCGAGTTACGTCACAGAGTATTTGGTAAAGATGTTCCATAATTGCTTAAAAGAAAACACAGCTTGGCAATTATTTCCTATCCTCCATATCCGTTTTAACCTGTTCCTCGTATGATGCACTTGGAGTCCCTTGTCTCCTATTCATAATTGTGGATTGATTTGGCATTAACAAGGATCGTTCTTCCGTAGTCAGTAGTAAATTAGTTTGCACAAACATGGACCGCTTGAATAGCGGGTTTGAGTATAGCTTATATACAAATATCTTCATATGTCGAAAAATTCAAAATCACTTAACAAAATAGAAAGAAAGAAACTTGAAGTGAATAATCACATCGTGAAGTAGTTAGTTGTTAAACCTAGGGCTGCTTGCTGGCAACTGAATAAGGAGAAAATGATTTCTCCCCTCTACCAATGCCTCGCACTGGCTGTGTGCTCACCCACACCTGGCTGAGTAAGCACAAATAAATAAATGCTCTCTTTGTTCTTATTCTTCTTCCTAAATGTTAATACTTATTTGCCATATTATAAATGAAAGGGAAATGAAATTTGATTCATAATCAAAATTCGTTTCACACTCCCCCTCTTTACTGATGTGAAACATGCCTTAAATTTCAGAATCTCATATCATATCATCTCAATATCTTATATCCAATATCTTACCATCTATTATCTCTACTCAAACCTATTACTTGAACTTGAATTTGAACTAATAATTCCCATATGTTTTTCGTATGGTGTTCCCTTCATAGGAAGGAAATTATTAAACTGATAAATACAATAATAATACGTATTATGATCCCTAATAATTATCGTCTGTTCTCAACTAACTAATTAACTACATTACAAGGAGTACAAAAACATTTTTTTTTGAAATATTTAATATCTAATCATGATGGCTAAAATATAATTACAAACTTCTTCAATAATGCCATACTACTATCAGTAAGAAAGAATCATTAAACATATGAATCGTTCACATAAGTACCTCTACTGAAAAATCGATACCTTAAGTTATTTTTTCAATTTATACATCTTATCCAATAAGTTTAAATATTCCTTATAACCCGATTTCAGAAGACAGAACAAAATGCTCATAGTACAGAAAGCATAAACAGTATCAGTTAGCCTGATTGTTGAGTCATATATTGCCGATTGTATAAGTCGGAATATTGATAATAATATATACAACATAAATTAATCATTTGATGTGAGACAAAACTAATCGGTAAGAAGATAAATTCGATTTCAATAGATAGTTCACTTCACCATATTAAATCAACTTATTATTTCTCAACTGCAGTGATTATTGTTTCGATAGAACTTTCCATTGTCACGGTCAATGAGAATTAGTAAAGTAACATATTATCTGCTGCGTTGCAAAGATATTACCTACTGAATGTTGCCTGTATGATTTTCCATTCTGAAACTATATTTCTACTATTTATCATTTTACATCTCTATTCTTTCTTCATTCATCCGTTCTTATCTTCTTCTTCTCTAGGGTAGTATTTCTTAATTTGGGATACATGTGCCTTCTGTAAAATTCTATCGTTTTCCGGATCAAGTAATTCTACTGTCACTTCCGTCAGCCAACGATTAATCACATAAGGACCGGCCCAACGGTAACTCAGCTTGTGTGAGATTTTCTTTACAGCATCGCTTAAAATGTGCGTTCTGAGCCAAACCAAGTCTCCTGTTTGAAATGGTACTTCCTTTCTAGTCTTATCATAATTTTGTTTCCTCCTATGATGAGCTTTTAGCAAATGTTCCTTTGCATCTTTCCAAACTTTCATAGTTTCGTCATTGAAATTATCTGGAAGAATTTCGTTGATGTGCCACACATTGAGCAGTGGATGATTTGGTTTGAATCTATACATCAATGAAAATGGGGTGCAATTTTTACTGTCATGTTTAGCTGAATTAAATGCTAGTTGGAGAAATGACGTCACACTTTCGTCCCATTTATTTTGACTAGTAGCATGAAAAGCTATCAGAGCACTGCGTAGATTTCTATGTAAACGCTCAGCTAAATTCGGGTTAGGGTAGAATGGACTTGTAGTACTATGTCTTATCCCAAGTTGGAAACAAAAGTTTTTGAATTTTGATGACGTGAATATTGAAGCATTATCGGAAATGATACACTTGGGTGTTGAAAAATTCATGAAAATTGACTTCAATGCTTTTATCACTGATTCTGAATTGGCTTTTCGTAGTGGAATCAACCAACAAAATTTTGAGAATACATCAATACAACTGAAAATATACATATTCCCTTGAGTCGTACGTATCAATGGACCAACAGTGTCGATGTGAAACATTGCTAATGGTTCTTCCTCTTTTTGGAAGAAAGAAATCCATAGTTTGTTTGTTGTGCAGACTTACTCTGACCACATATTATACATGATTTAACTAGATATTGAATATCTTTCCTCATATCTGGCCAATAAAAATGTTCAAAGATTCTGTTGATAGTTTTTGAAATTCCAAGATGTGCACCGAGAATGCTGTCATGATAGTATCGAAATATGAGGGGCACTAGAAGTTTGGGTACTACAATTCTGAGCTTTTCTTGGTTTCGAATCTTTATTACTAATACTCCGTTGGAAGTACTGTAAGGAAACTGATCTTGGTGATTAGCAATTTTCTTCATTATGTCAGAAATGAAAGGATCATTTTCTTGATGTGTTCTGATGTCGGTGAACACTAGTGGCAAATCTGTGATTTTCAATGTATTTACGAGATTCAATACATTTTCACTTTCAATTTCCTTATTTCCATTCTCTTCTTCTTCGATATCACTCTCATCTTGATACATCCTGGATAAGCAATCCGCGGTCACATTTAAACGACCAGGAATATGTTTCACTTCAAATTGGAATGCTAGAAGTCTAAGTATCCATCTTCCTAAACGACCAATTTGTTTGTCCTGTCGTAGAATCCATGATAGTGCACTGTTATCGGTTAATAATAGGAATTTTGCATGTTGAAGGTAAAGTTTGAATCTTTCCATTCCGAAAATCGCAGCATAACATTCAATTTCATAAGTTGAGTACTTACACTCTTGCTGAGTTAGTTTTTAGATGCATAAGCAATGGGCTTTAATACTCCATCAATTTCCTGTGAGAGTGTAGCTGCTACAGCTTTGCAGCTTCCGTCTACTTGCAATACAATTTGTTTTAAAAATCGGCAGTTTTCAATACTGGTGGGTTCATGATTGCATACTTCAATTGTTGGAATGCCTTGTCATGTATCTCTTCCCATACAAACTTGACATTTTTCTTCCTTAAATCATTCAATGGAGCTGCGATTTCAGCATAGTTTTGGATATATTTATGATAATACCCAGTCATACCAATGAATCTCGCTATAGCTTTGGCATTTTTGGGTTTTGGAAATTCTCGGATGGAGTTTGTTCTGTTAGGGTCGATAGTTATACCATTTCGATCAACTAGATTTCCTAAAAATGAAATTTGTTTCTTCGCAAAATTGGTCTTTTCTGGTTTCACAGTAAATCCGGCTTCTCTTAATTTTGATAACACAACTTTAATGTGTACTAAATGAGATTCAAAATCCTTTGAATAAATCACTATATCATCAAGATAATTTAAAACAAATTTGAATTTTATATCCTCAAAGAGTGTATCTAGTACGGAAGTCAAGGCTTGTGCACCTATACTTATACCGAACGGAACTCTAGTATACTGATAGGTTCTCCTCTGAATACAGAAAGTTGTTAAATGTTTACTTTCCTCAGATAAGGGCATCTGATAATATGCTTGATTTATGAACGCTGCTTCCTTCAAATGCAAAGATTCGTTATTAGCTGTGATACAATTTAGATGATCTTCCTCAACTCGTAATTTAGGATTAGCAATCAATAACTCATTGAAAACCTTTTTTGAAATGATACTCCTACTTGCACCGGAGTCTATCAAAGCGGTTGCATGCACACTATTGTTTCCCACTTCACAAACTACAAAAGGAGTGATTTTATTCGTTAAAGCTTTAGTTTTTATCTTCTTCAAAGATTTCTGCGACCTTCTTTTACAATTTTTATCAACTTTATTTTTCCTCTCTGTCTTCCTAGCTTTGAGTAATTTATCTTTACTTCTCGATTCATACTTCGAATCAATGGAGTTGATATAATTATCATTATCAATGCTATGCTCTATACCTCTATTCGCATTAGCATTGCAATTTCCTCTCTTATCAAATTCAACTAGTGTTGCTTGTTTATTTCTACACTCATTGGCATAATGCCCTATTTTCTGACATTTGAAGCATTTCATATAACGCGTGGTTTTAGTGCCATTAATAGAATTTGAAGATTCCATTTTATGTTTCATAATCTCTTCTTTAAAACTGTCATTGTTAGGATTTGATCTACACACTGTAGCCATATGACCTAATTTTTGACAACTATAACATCTTAATGGGACTGTACCCCCTTCTTTAAATGTTCGTTGTACGTTTCTATCTGAATGTGACTCAAATCTATCTCTTTCTCTATCCGCAAATAGAATATTTTGTGATTGAATGCATATTTCGTCGAGGTCCCTAAAATTTCTAGGCTTGAACTGGAATACTAATCTTGATCTTTCCTCGGGATTTAAACCTGAACATATATTAGTTACAATCTCTTCTTCTGATTTTTCTAATTGCAATAATTTGACTGCCTCTTTTATAGAGACTACATAACATGCTAGAGGTTCTTCTCTTTGTTGTAATCGATAATACTGTTCACGCTCAATAATGGACATAAGTCTAGCAGGAACGAAATATTTCAAAATATCTTCATGAAAAGCACTAAAAGTACCATTGGAATGAATTGCTATGCTCAATCTTTCTGAGAGAGGTCCTGCTGTGGAATTGTGAATCAGATTGAATACTTGTTGATCAAGTAAATTTCCGCGTTCTTTGATTTTCATAGAAATATCGATAAATTTCAACAATTTTTCCACTGACAAACCATCAGTAATGGGTAAGTCTTTCATTAACTGTTCGATCGGGTTCGACAGTTTATTATAAATATTGCTGAATTTAGAATACGACTTATTTGTATCGTCAGTCATATTCGGTTGAACTAGCGGTAACCTTGCATACGTAACTGATTCATGATTGTTTTGAATTACGGGTCGTATACTATTGCTATCTCTTTTTTTTTGAGTTGTGACACTGTCTGGAAACTTGCATACTCAACGGATTCAAGAGCCTTTTGAAATATAGGACTTACGCTATCTCTATTCATTTCATGCTTATTCATAACATCAATTGGTATCGGACTGAACGTGCTGTCCTCTTCATCAATAATGTAGTCATTGAAGTGAGAATTTCTCTAGTAGGCAACTCAATCATGATTGATAAGAATCTAATCTCTTCTAAACCTTCAGTGTTACAGTAACAATGTAATTCATTTTGATTCAATCATACCATAAACGGTGAACGTCAATACTATTACCCTATACAAACATGATACCAATTTTCCTGTTTCCATTCCAAGTTAGATGAGGATATGATTAAAAAAAAAAAATGTTTTCCTGAGAAATTTAGGTATAAACCACTGAGGGTTTAGGAAGCAGAGTGGCACAGTGAAATTGCTGTCGTATGGGTTTTGAAAAGAAATTTTGAATTAAAAAAAAATTGTTAAGACAACGATTTTCTAAAAATATTGAAATAATTTATAAATTATTGATAATCAGTATTAAGGAAACCCTATTACTAATTATTCGGTATTCTCATCTAATGGGATGAATTCAGGAAAAATTCAATCAAACACAATGAATGTTTCAATTCATTATATGAAAAAAAGGATTACCACTTTACAAAATTCCATATACATGACAATATCCTTATTCTAAATTGATGATGGGCCCATTTATTTGTTTAAGTCTTTCATGAATCTCAATGCCGGAAAATATAATTTGATCGTCACATTACCTCGGTACCGAGTTACGTCACAGAGTATTTGGTAAAGATGTTCCATAATTGCTTAAAAGAAAACACAGCTTGGCAATTATTTCCTATCCTCCATATCCGTTTTAACCTGTTCCTCGTATGATGCACTTGGAGTCCCTTGTCTCCTATTCATAATTGTGGATTGATTTGGCATTAACAAGGATCGTTCTTCCATAGTCAGTAGTAAATTAGTTTGCCACAAACATGGACCGCTTGAATAGCGGGTTTGAGTATAGCTTATATACAAATATCTTCATATGTCGAAAAATTCAAAATCATTTAACAAAATAGAAAGAAATAAACTTGAAGTGAATGATCACATCGTGGAGTAGTTAGTTGTTAAACCTAGGGCTGCTTGCTGGCAACTGAATAAGGAGAAAATGATTTCTCCCCTCTACCAATGCCTCGCACTGGCTGTGTGCTCACCCACAGCTGGCTGAGTAAGCACAAATAAATAAAAGCTCGCTTTGTTCTTATTCTTCTTCCTAAATGTTAATACTACTTATTTGCCATTTTATAAATGAAAGGGAAATGAAATTTGATTCATAATCAAAATTCGTTTCACTTTTCTACACAAAACAACAATATTATCAGAACTCTTACTTTATACAAATTCAAAAACTTTTCAAGTCGTTATCAGATTCAAATGTCAAATCATTATCTCATATCAGCTAATCAGTTTATCTCAAAACAAATGGAAACATCAAATTCTATCTCTCTGTATATGGATTCAAAACAATACCCTGCCAGCTTGCATTTTCAAATTGGCGTTTTAGTATTCAATTAATTGTCTACTACGCTTTCAACTAATTTTCCGTTTGCCTCTACATCAGTTTATTCCATATTCTATTTTCTTCATATTCTTCTTTTGTTTCGTATCTACTTTCGTTTCTCTCGAGTCTTGACTAAAAATGTAATAATCACGATTTATTGTTTTACTCTTATTTCCATTGTTCTTATCGCACAGTCCAAGGAGTATTTTCTTCTCTTTCTAACCGTTACTTTCTCTCTCATTCTTACTCACACTTGTTGATCTTCTATATCTCTGATACACAATATACAGATTCTCTCTCCCATCAAATCAACTATCTCTCTCACTCTTTATCAGGTCATTTAACTATTCCCAGCCATGGCCGCTAGAATAATAACTCATCCGTAGAATAAAATTGAATTATTCTACACTCTTATATACTTCTTATTGATGGTCAATTTCCCTATCGCCCTCATAAGAGCCAGAATAGTCGAAAATGCCTACAATCAAGAACTTCTAAAAGTGGATACCCGATCATAACACCAATTCACCTCACTGTGTTACCTCTCTCATTGAATTTCCCAAATTCAATCTCACCTCGGAATTCCCGATTACAAGTCTCGCTCTCAGTCCCACTGAGTGATAAAAAAATCATATCCAACTGCATTTTACCTTATTTACCAATTTCTGCCCAGAATAAACCGAAATGCTCAAAATACAACCTACTCAATCCAGCCATATAGTGAGTATCCAGTTCAAACGGGCGGAAATAAAACCATTCTTTCATCATTGCTCTTCCATAAATCAATTCTCAATCTCTCGCAAAATAACAGGTTTTACTCTAAATACAACTTTATCTGAAATCAACTCCATACCTCCTTGGACTCTCTCTCACAAAACATAATTTTTTAAATCAATTTTTGCTATTATATTTTTTCTAAATTTCCACACAACATTTTCAATAACAAAATATGATTAATCAAATTTGAAAAAATATATTACAAAGTTTTCAATAAAACAAATACGGTATTATTTCCATCTATTAAAAAATGCGTTCTACATTTCCTATCAGTCTGGTGCGATGTTGCCAGCTTTTGCAGTTACCGGAGAACTCATATTACAAATTTCTATTCCATTGTTCTAGATCTTGAATCGAATTTCATTCAGCAATATTCTCAAGAACGGAATAATGATTTCCATCTTCATGAAACGTTCAACTACAGAATAATTCTAATTCAATTTTCCGATTCCAAAACACCTTTCTTAACATAAACTAAAACTCTTCACCTAAAAATATTTTACGTCTCACATTTGAGGTCATGTTATCACAATAAAATTTCATATTTTATGCTCCTGCTCGTGTTGCTGAGAAATTCTTCATTTTGATACAGGCTATTCTCGATACTTGTAACAATAAATATTTGTTACAATTGTGAGTGATGAGAATTATGTGAATTAGCCTGAGAAGTTAGCCTGTTGTGAAAATGGATTTTGCTGTTTTGCTTTTCGACGTTGTGTTGTGTTGACTCTGTGAGTGTGTGCGTAGAAGCTATGATCCTAAGAATAACATCAATTTTCCTGGAGCAACAGCTTAGTTCATGACCCTTGCTTTTCTGCGTTGTGTAGTGTCGACTCTATAGGTGTGTGTGTAGAAGTTGTGGTACTGGGAAGATCAACGATTTTCCTAGAATATCAGTCTGGTTCACGACCTTATAAGGCAAGGAATTTATAGCTGTCAAGGAAAAATAGCTGTCACTTGGTGGGAGAATGTATCTTAAATTGTAGTTGTAACGTTCCTTTCTATTGGTGGAAATTTTTCTAGAGAATAGTGGCTACCAATCACAGTTGGCGTTGGTTGGCTTCCCATCTAGTGAGGCCGTTTGCAGCTGTCCACGGCAATACGAGAAAAGCGAAGTGCATTCACTCAGCGTCTGGCCTCCGTCATAAGCAGTACAAAATGACATGTAGTCTGATCAATATTTTGTGTTAATCATGGCTTCCATGCCAGCTTTAGGCCTTTTTAGTATTTGGCTCTGGAACCGTTTGTTCCAGTAGCGTTTTTAGTTTTTTTTCCGCCTCAGTAGTTGCTTTAATTGAGAAGAGAGAGAGTATCGAATTGTCACCTCACAATGGAGATTTTCCTCCTATAACCGCTACTAAAGGTACGTCATAGATTTATAATAATAATTAAGGAAATGATTATCGATGAAAGCTTCCATCAGAGTGTTAAATTTGTTGTGATAGATACATTTGAGTGTAATATGTAGAAATGTAGGGTACCATTCTGAAGAAGGAATTGAGAATGATGTTTTTGATTTTAAATTATTTTTGAAGAGGAAGCTATTAACCTAAATTTCAATTACTGTTGTTTAAATCCAAATTTGACTGATGTTTATAGTATATTATTATGAGTTCTATCAGTATTTTTGTTATAGATTTCATTTGTCCTTTTGATTCTAATGAAAAGCTTTCTTGATTATTTAGGAAACACCTATCATGTAATTTATTCTTTTAAAATTACACCATATATGTAATTTACGTAAGAGAACTGACTAAACTAACAACAATACTCGAAATACCTTGTTATGAAAAGTAATTCAATCAACTTGTGAATTATGTAGGCCTATTATGGAATAACTATGTACTCATCGCTTTGTGTATAGGGCATAACCCTGATTACAAATAAATTCTATTCTATTAAATCAAGAGATTGAAGTAGGTAATGTCTATTTATGTTTTAAAGTAATAAGTATTGATTTGAGTTTTATATAACCTAAAATAGGTTGATTTTATTATATAACTGAAGTTAAGTTAATTTGTATTATCCTAGTTTATTTTTAATAATACTCGAATACCTTGTTATGAAAAGTAATTCAATCAATTGTGAATTATGTAGGCCTATTATGGAATAACTATGTACTCATCGCTTTGTGTATAGGGCATAACCCTGATTACAAATAAATTCTATTCTATTAATCAAGAGATTGAAGTAGGTAATGTCTATTTATGTTTTAAAGTAATAAGTATTGATTTGAGTTTTATATAACCTAAAATAGGTTGATTTTATTATATAACTGAAGTTAAGTTAATTTGTATTATCCTAGTTTATTTTTTATTCTAACAGCGGTGTAAGTACGGGAACATCAAGTATGGGATCAACGTACGAATCCATCAATTCACGGGTTCATGAACGTGTGTCTTTAAGCCGCTGAGACGCCTCTGAATCGATGGCCGTCCTAGAAGCTTGGGGTATGCTGTCTCCTGTCCACCTGGACGTGTAGAGCTCGATCACCGAGCCTAGATTCAAATTGAAGAAACGGCTATGAGGTAACAACTTTTTCCAAATTAAACGAACGTCCCAGGAACTCCGGATGTGACAAAATGGGTTTTAGTGACGACAGACTTTCAATCAATTAAAACGTGCGGAATTAGACTTTTTGTTAAATCATAATTTTGAGATATTATTGGGGATAGATAGATTATTAATTTTATTAATTTGGTTTGAGTAATAGATTTTCGGTTGTATCTTTACATTGAAAAGTAAGGCCATATTTTCTCTGTAAGGATCCAGCTGGGAATTTCAGTTTTCTTTAAATTTATAAATAATTATACTCTTCTGAACTACTAAAAGTTGAATTAGTATATGCATTTTTAAAGGCCCCTTATTGATTAAATTAATGTTTTAAAATAATTCTCATCTTAAAGTTGTAAAGGATCAAATGAAGTTTCAAGGACCCAAACCTTTTCTAAATTTGTTTTGATGACATATATTTCTTGAATAGTTTTTTTCAAGGTAGTATTCCATGATGTGATACTTGAGGAATGTTTGTCTTTGCAGCTTTCATGATATAAAGATACAGAATAGTTATTATTGGGGATCATAATATTTGATAATGTTTTGATAGTGTTTAAAGTTTCCAAGTGTGTTCTAAATTTAATGTTCTAAGAATTTTATGAATTTAATGTTGATCTTTTCTTAAAATATTAATTGTCATTCATGATTAACTTCTGAGACATATCTATGATAATTTTCAATAATTGCTCTTTTGAAATTAGAGTCCTTTAAGCTTCTTATGATTCAATCTAAAACTTTTTCAATGTAGAGCATACAAAGTAGGTTATTACCGAATTATCTATATCAGAGATAACTTTCTAAATTTAGTAATTTTATTTTCGGTTTTCATGATGTAACTTCTTTGTTTTATTAATTGTTGAATTTAACTGTAAGAGGTGACAATATAGTTGATATCTTCTCTCTATTTCGTTGTCTCTCTTGTCATTTCTGGTTTCCCGTTCTCTAGCACTAGGTATGTTTATCAAGCATCCCTTTTATTAAGTTATATTGTGTGTGCTTCTAAATTCTAAATTCAAAATTAACTTTCTAAATTCATAGCAAGGCACATACTTCTTATCAATCCTAAGAACTACTGATTTCTATGGCATTTGGATGTTTGTCATCTTTACAGACAAACCCCACACACATGACACCATTATAATAGGAGGAGGTATTTATAACCAATACCGACACCTGACAATATTGTAATGGGAGGAGGTATTTATATAACCAATACCCACACCTGACTTCATTGTAACGGGTGAAGGTATTAATAACACTAACCCACACCTGACTTCATTTGTAACGGGTGGGAAGCCAGGGGGGAATTTATTTATGAGAGGAACCAATTTTGTAACAAGGGAAAAATATATAATAATTGCTTTGAAAATCTCCACTCAACTGTTTAAATTATTTCAATTCACGGTTGGGAGCTTCATATGGATTCGTTCATACAAATGCCAAGATCTTCACTATTGTTTTAACAACACCTGTTTTAGAAACAAGTAACTTATCACGAGCTAGGAACGTAAAATAAAAGATTTTGTAGAAATGCTACTGATATTAATTTATTAGTTGAATTATACAATTATCGGTCATCTTCGAAATTCTGTTACTTCGAATTATAATATTCACTGTAATGAATCCGGTTATTTATTCAATTACTTGTTTCAATATTACAACATTAAAAAATTTAATTTCAAATATTATTTCTCGAATTACTACTTTATCGCAATTATTCATAATTGATATTTAGTCAAGAATTTGCTAACCCACTCTACAATAAATTTAGGGGCTCGGTCAATTTATCTGGTCAATCTGTTTCAGCTTAATAAAATAATTTTGGCACTCACCATGGGATCGAAAATTTAACAAATAAATCGGTACTCACAAACACTCACGTTTACATTTTAACTACATTACTATTTTTCAAACTACATGCTTTCAATTCATACAAAATAAAATAATAAGGAGATTTTTCATCTAATTAGGCCGAAGCCTAAATTAGAGACCGAGACTTGTTCTGGGACTTCATCAATTCTTCTCGCGGTGACGACTCGATTAGAACTGCCGCTTTTCCACTCAAATTTTCCGATTTGTAAGAAAACACGTGGAGCGCCCGGCCTAATTTCAGGTTAAAACGTCCTGGGGTCGCACGGTTCAAATACATTTCGAAATACGTTTGCATTAATTTCATTACGAAATTCAAGCCAGTACTATGGAAATGCTAGAAGACTACAATAATTTGGATGGATAAGAAGCAAGTTAGCAAATCTTTTATGGCAACACAAATTTAGGTGCTTACTTTGTGCATGAATGAATTATTCAATTATCAAGAACAAGGTTCACGTGAGTTCATATTGGTAAAATTTAGTCCAATTTTGATCAGTTCAACAACCTGAAAGAATGGCACAAAAAACTACAATTCAAACCTCTCAATATTCCCCATATTACAATATTAAGGCTAGGTTAGGGGTAAGGATATAGAATATAGAGGAGAACGAGGATAATAGGATGTATAGAGAGTGAGAGTGAGGGAGAAAGAGAGAGAGAGAGAGAGAGAAAGAGAAACTTACAAGAAATGAACGAATAGACGAATATTCAATATTGAAAGTTGAAAATAAAAATATCAAGTGAATGTGTGTAAAATAGCAAAAAGTCTATAACCAATCTATATAATAAGAGAGAGTAGGGTTGTGTTTGTTCGTGTGTTCGTTTTTTCGCATCAAAACATGTCAACTTGTGGATTGCATACCGGAAAAACGGGAATGATTTAGATCTCCAAATTTTGAACATAGATTCTAAAAATATCAATCTTGTGCACCTGGAAGCCCAAATTTCAATTTTCCTTCTAGATTTTTCAAAATTAATGTTCAAACTTCATTAATAGTATTTATACGATTTCATAAAAGAAGCACCAAATCATATGGTCGGATTTAAAAAAATATTATTATATTAAAGATCTGGATTATACACGTATACAGGTATAAAGTAGTATAGGGAAATTATGTTTGACGCATCATCACGTCTGAACGACTGGACTGATTAACTTGAAATTTTGCATAAAAATAGATTCTTGCTTAACCGAGGATGGTTATAAACCTATTTTAAATTCTTCAATATTTGATTACATCAAGTTTTCAGTTTGTCAAGTTTTCAATTATTTGTCATGCTTTCAGTTGTTGTAAAGAAGCAGCAGAACATTTCTCTAAAAAGGGAAATTAGAAGATAGGTATGATTGGGGATCCTTTTCGAATGATAAAAACAGGTTTTCCGTCGCATTTTGGAACCACCATTTTGAATCCAACTTCTTTTTTTTAATTGAAAGGTGGTCATATGATACATGATTCCGATACAGGATTTCCAGAGAAAAGGTATGGTGAAAACCGCACATCGATATCTCAAACCTTTCAAAATTTATTCCAATTCATTTCCTTTATTATAGTAAAGAAGATGATAGAAAAATGGATGATATATCCATCTATCTATCATCTTCTATACTATAATAGAGGAAAGAACTGGCTTAAAGACGTATACACGTGTAGAGGATAGGGAAATTATGTTTGTTTCTATAATAATGAAACATACTTCAACTATGAAACTTTTGTTATCATATAGGTTCGTTGCAAAATACTGATATTGATGATACCTTAACGTTTCAAAATATCAATTGTTTGATTTTAATTGAAATATTAAAAATTGTTATATGTTGCAAATCTGGAGTGCGTGAAATACTTTACGCACAAGTCGCATGCTAAATTTTATTTTACGCACTGTAATTTATTATTTATTATTATATTAAATGTTTATTATTTATAATTTATTTTTATTCACTCTGTGTGCCTGGCCTTTTAAAAGATAATTTGGAATAAAATTTAGAATTTGGAAATAGGCCGACACATCTAGAAAATACCTGAGTCTATACTTCATTCATGCAGGTGAACGGGCTAGAGTCAAGAAAACTTCAATTAATCTTGCCATGCCTGATTAAATAGATTTCTACTATAGACTAAACACTACACTTTGGAATAATTGAAAGATACAAACAGCTTCAATAAACATTGGCAACTAAAATTGGACCAAGGAAACAACAATTTCATGTTACTTTGTTGACATTCTTCATCTGATTTGGGGGCGCATTACTATCCCTCGTTTAAATAGCAATACGTCACAAAACCAAACAATATCAGTCATAAAATAACAAATTAAATTTCAATGCATAAACTCAAGAAAGAAAAGCCCGTTGAACCCAATTTTCGTCGATAATAACTCATACAACCCATTTCATAGATTTCGAATCCCCACTTTTGATTGACATTCTTGAATGAACCTTTTGTTTCACTACACTGCACTTTCATTGGTCTGTACGTTGCTTTACAACGTTTCTGTATCGTCGAGTACCTTGTTTTTTGCGGTGAACTTTAACCGGTTGAGCTTGGCTTGATGGCGGCGACATCTTACGTCCGTCCCTAGACCTGTCATCTGAATGGATGTCTTGAAGTGGTTTTACGAGGTATCATCCTCGGGACCTCTTACGACATGCCTTGCTCGTGGAGTCCATGATGGTATGAAGTTGTGTCTTAAAGCTGAATTTTGAAGGGGTGAAACATGAAGTTGGTTTGGGGTCACACATGAACCGCTTAGCGGTTATTTGAAGAAACAATTATTCCTGCATGATGAAGCAACACAATGGATGAATTCAGTCCGTGATAATCTTTCCATTTGATGAAAATATTTCTCAAATATTTTAAAATTGGTTTTTTCCAATCAAAAATATTATAATTACTTAAGATTGTTTAGTTCATTTATTTATTTTTAATCACCTATTGAATTTGTTTTTTCCAAATGTGAGAATATTGATACTGATGGGTACCATGAATTACCATGAAAAACCATGAATTCAAAACAAAAAAATATTGAAACCATAGAACTTATAGAAATAGACATGGCTTCTCCAGACATCTGTGTAATGCATTCAATGAATAATCCACTTGTCAGCTGATTGATTATCAATAATTCTATAGTATGATTGATCCTATCTTTAGAATAGATGATTGACCGAGCAAAGTGAGGTCTAAGATTCAAGTCGACGGTTTTGCATTTCTCTTAATGTTTATATACAATGTGTCCCACAAAGAGGTTTACATGTTTAATATTTCATTTTACGTGCCCATTCAAGCACCGAACTTTTTTAAAATTTCACACAGTTTACAGAGTAGATTCTAAAAATATTCTGGGAAAATTTCAATTCCCTAGCCTTCATAGAAACAAAATGGCATAATTATTGAAAAACAATACTTTAAGAAAGAATTGAAAAGGTGTTTTTCGTTTTATAAAATGATAAAATATTTTTATTGTTGCACTTTAGAGCAATATGACTTTTGAATAGAAGAACTAGAACATACCCTTATGAAAAACCTTAAAGTCAAAAATTATTCAAATTGAAATACATCCACAGCAGCACACTGATAACAGCACTTAAGAAATAATTTGTATGTTCTCACAAAGAAACTCGGCGTTATCCGGAGAAGGTCCTCTTCTATTGATCATTTTAGTTCCTCATCATAAAAAGAAGAAACACCATAAAAAGAAGTCACAAACAGTTAAATCTGGTGATCAGGGTGGCCAATCTAAAAAATCACTTCCACAACGGTCATGAAGTTTGTCATTTTTGTAGATGCTCATAGTATGATTGTGGATTGAAGTGAAATTTTTAATATTTTTGGCGATTGTGAAAAAGAAGATTCTTGTTTGGATTTGTATTTTGAAATACATTAATCTGATAAATTCAAAATTTTAGTAGATACATTTTTTGGACTCAAAATAGTGTGTGAATTAAGTAGTTATCATTTTTACATAAACTCTAGACTGTGTATTCCAAATAAAGGTTAAAAGCAGTTTTAGGCAAATGCCTGTCGTTTTTACCTGAATTGTATTCATTGTCTATAAATGAATAAATAAATAAATAAATTTTTTCTAGTAATAATAATAGCTTGACATGATTTGCGAAATGAGGTGGAGCACCTCTTGCAGGAAGATCGCTTGATCCAAGTCTGGTACCATCAAATGACTTCCGCAACCTAGTGAACAAATCAGATTACAACTCATGAAAGTAGTTTTTATTGGAAGCGAATTGGTAAAATTTTCAATGTGCCACAATTTTGTTTCTACGAAGGTTAGAGAGCTGAAATTTTCCCAGAATAGCTGCCTTTATTTTTACCTAGGAGGGCGAGGTTAGGGCGCAGCCGGCCCTCTCTCACACTCAACCCTCCAATACAAAGCTGAATAATTCAAGATTAAACAAATACAAATTGAGAAAGGAATATATACAATATTACAAACAAGGTTGATAAATATTAATGAAATACAGAATAATAATCAATGTAGAAAGAAAAAATAAAAAAACCAAAATTATTATTAAGATATAAATAGAAATTAAAAATTAAGAACTGAAAATAATACAATTTTACAAAAGAAGTAGTAGCAGAAAAAGAAGAAATAGTAAAAGAAGAGGAAGAAAGAGAAATAATAGATATTGAATTGTTCTGAGAAATAGAAGAAAAGGAAAGAAAACTCGCCAAAATTAAAGTAAATCAGCTTCAAATTTTGAACACGTATTCTTCGAACCTTTTACAGGTCATATTCAGTGGACAACAACATTGAATCTCTCCTTTTTCAGGATATTCCCCAATCTAAAGCTGCCCATTCTTTTTCGATCCTTCATAACTCTCGAGGCTTCGAACGAGCACCCCACCCAGCTTACTAGGCTATCTCTCTCCTTGATTATTGGCAGACTCGATTTCAATTATGAATATACAAAAAGAAGACGGCACAGCTCGTCGAAAATTTCCAAACTATAATGTAAGTTTCCAATTGTTTTCAATCTATCTATGTCTTGTGTTTCCTGTTTTAATTAATTATATATATAAATATATGGTCGCACTGTATTTATGTTCCGCATTTACGGCGAAACGCGGCAATAGATTGTCACGAAATTTGACAGGTATGTTCCTCTATGAATTTCGCGCCGACGTATATATTATACTGGTTTTTGAAATTTTGCATTTCAAGGATAATACGGAGGGAAAAGGAGTCTTCTTCGAACGAAGGAGATATTAACGTAAATCAGGTTCAAATTTTGAACAAGTATTCTCCAGTGGAGAACAATATTGAATCACTCCTTCGTTCTTTTTCAGGATATAAAAATAACAGAAAGTGAATAAGAAAAAAATTGTTGTGATTGAGAGCTTGTTCACATGACAGCGATTTACGCTCGGTTGTCGCTCGATCGGCAAATCGCTCGGTTTGCCAGCCTCGTACAACACATGACAGCGATTCATGAGCGGTTTGCGCTCGGTTATGATAAATAATTACTAGGTACAACATCTATGTACTCAATCTTAATCTATGTACTTAATCACTATTTACTCTTCAACATAATTATTATATTACTGCTCTGATCGAAACCGCTCGGTTGACTGAAGACATGATGTGTACGCTCTCATGCCTGCTCTAGTATATCGAGCCGCCCGGCAACCGAACGACAACCGAGCGGTTGTAGTCTGAGACTATAACCGCCGCGACTCGCCGGCGACTACTAAAACCGAGCGATGCATGTGTACGGCACCATGTGTTTCCCTATACCTGGCAATCGCTCGGTTTGTCAACCGCGCGACAACCGAACGTAAGTCGCTGTTATGTGAACAAGCTCTTAGTCAGCTGAAGAATTCATTGCATGAAATTACTACAGTTTTTCGATTCATTTATTACTTCAGCTGAGGCCATTTGGGAGCTATCACACAGACGCTGACACATGATTTCAGCTGGTTAATTTACAACCTTTACATCAACAAGTTGATACGGGTCGAGATAATATCAATGTGCGGTTTTTGCCATTCTTTACTTTCCTTGCCCTATTATCATAGGTAAGGGAAGTACTGCTTTTTGAAAAAAATTAAGGTACCCCAATTTCTAAATGTCCATACGTTTCAAGGTCCCCTGATTCCAAAAAAGTGGTTTTTGGGTAAATAATAAATAATTTCAATACTCATCGATTTTTGGACGAATTTTTAAATATAAATTGAATATAAATAACTTATAGATTCCATGAGATTCATTATAACTTGGCAAGCACATGATGTGCTTATGTATTTACCAGCTTCCGTTAAATCTGGTAGATTTCATGAGGACGGCAAAAACACAATAGTCCAAAAATCGATGTGTGCGTAACTGGCATTACTGTTCATTCTAGTAACAAAGTATACTTTTACTGAAATTAGGATTTACTTATTTTAGGAGGATATAGTAGGAAATAATGAGAAAATGATGGTAAAATTTGATATTATAAAGGGAAAGTCGATCAAGTAAAACGTTGAAGAAATGGAGAAGTAGCTGTTAAGAGTAGAGACTACAGAAATGTTACTGTTTATAGTGTAACTCTGTAGTAGAGACGAAAAATACCCCGATTCAGTGTTTTTGTAAGTGTGAGTAAAGTTGCAGATCCCAGCGTTGTTGTTACGACAAACCATGAATGAGTCACATGTGTGAGATGATGGTGGGGTGGAGAGGGGGTGGTGAGAGGAGTTAGAGGGATGAGATGGGACTCACTCACTTAGCCACAGACTTAAGGGTTGTACAAACCCCAAGCTCCTAGCCTTACCACTACCCACTGGGACTACCCCCATGTGAGGCATACGTGTGACTCGAGTGTGTGAGGGTGAATTGTTGCATGATGAGGAAGAGGAGAGATGGATGACGCTGAGGAGAATGAGGGGAAGGAGAGGTTGAGGAAGAGGAGGAGGAGTTGTTAAGGGTGGCGGAAAAGAAGGAGGATGGATGAAGAGGTGAAGAAGAAAAGTGGGAGGTGGTGGAGGAGTTGGAAAAGAACTAGGTGAATGACACATCATGACGAGTGAAAGAAAAAGGAGGCGAAGGACAAGGCGACTTAGAAGAAGAGAAAGGAGGAGGAGGAGGAGGAGGAGGAGGAGGAGGAGGAGGAGGAGAAGGAGGTGGAGGAGGAGGAGGAGGAGAAGGAGGAGAAGGAGGAGGAGAGTAGGAGGAGGAGGAGAAGGAGGAGAAGGAGGAGAAGGAGGAGAAGGAGGAGAAGGAGGAGAAGGAGGAGAAGGAGGAGAAGGAGGAGAAGGAGGAGAAGGAGGAGAAGGAGGAGGAGGAGGAGAAGGAGGAGAAGGAGGAGAAGGAGGAGAAGGAGGTGGAGGAGGAGGAGGAGGAGGAGGAGGATGAGAAGGAGGAGAAGGAGGAGGACGAGAAGGTGGAGGAGGAGAAGAAGAAGAAGGAATGGAGGAAGAATGAGTGGAGAATCAGAAGATTGAAGGAGAAAAAGAAGAGGAAAACAGAAGGAGTAAAGAAAGTATAAGTGGGAGAAGAAGAAGAAGAAGAAGAAGAAGAAGAAGAAGAAGAAGGAATGGAGGAAGAATGAGTGGGAGAATCAGAAGATTGAAGGAGAAAAAGAAGAGGAAAACAGAAGGAATGAAGTAGGAATAAGTGGGAGAAGCAGAAGACAGGAGGAGGAGGAGGAGAAGGAGTAGCTGGTGGAGGAGGAGTAAGAGGTGGTGGAGAAGAAGAAGGAGAAGAAAAAGAAGAAGAAGAAGCTGATGGAGAAGGACAAGGAGAGATATAAGATGAATAAAAATCATGAAGTCTGAAAACAGAAGAAGAATCGGAAGGAAAATTTGAAAAGAAGAAAAAGGAAAATAGGATGATGATGAGGAAGGGATGATCGGGAGCTAACATTCCCAACCCTCCATAGAGTGAGCCACCATTATTGGTCAAGGGCAGTTTAGTTGTACGTAGTAAGCTCTCCCGCCAAAAAGTAGTGGGGGAAGTTTCCCGCCATCCTTTCCCGCCAAGGTTTTGGCGCGCAGACGCGTCTCGGCGAGCGACGCGACGTCTGCATGTAAATACTCACGTATAGATTTAAAAAGTTGAAACGCGTCGAGCGGGCGTCAAAATCTCTTCTGAATTCAGTTCGACGACGACGTCTTCACGTTTTCTCTATACATAACCTCAACATTTAACTCGTCATTACCTGTTACCAACATGTTAAAGCACGTGAGTTCTTATAATTATCTTAATCAACAATGAATTCACATAATACTCCTTCATTGTTGTGCATTGTGTTTTACTCTGCTATTTCCCATAATCCTCTTCATAATTCCCATCATTTTTTACTCAAATTTAAAACAAGTAAGTTGTGATTCTTCCTCCATAAACCATTGATTTCCATATCTTTATTCATAGCTCTGTAATCAAATGTGGTGATTTTCGGTCTGTTGAAGAGTCAACCACTTCTAGGATCAAAACGGTCTTCTCTCAAATTCATCATATTTTATTATCTTAATATAATCTATTTCTAGTTGTGAATTCATAACATATGAAGACGTTGGTAATATAAGCAATGTACAAAAAAAATATTTATACCAATGGTAATATTATCAAAAAATTAAATACTACAACCAACTTTATTAACAGTGAACAACTCAATGAAACAGTGAACTGGTCTCTATTGAACTGAGTAGAACAATATAAAATCACTTCAAATCTTTTTATCATTAAAAAATTGTCCTTATCCAAGCTGGGAAAAACGAAAAATTCTCAATGTCAAAATGTTGATTCCCTGTTGAGTCATTCCTAATGAGACTAATAGATAAATCTATTATCAGACTAAATGATAATTATCTACAAGTGTAGCATTCGTAGCATTCCACAACCTCTTTATTTTGGACCAAGTTTTCCAAGATTATTTTAATTCAAAAACCATACTCTGGTACTCAAGAACAATTCCCTACCTGTTTTTTTCAAATTTTTTTCAACTTCTTTTTAAAGCCTGGGCATGCTGTATTTCACATCTCGTATAATGTTTTTGTTCTGTTTCAATTATCTATCAACTTACCTATTCCAATGAATCGTACTACAAGAATTCTCAAGACATTGATGCTTTTTCAAAATCAGTCTGATGGATGAAAGATTCCTGAATAGAAAAACTATTTTCGAATTAAGCATACGCACGTTAAAAGATTTTGAACTTAATTTCAGTTGGAACTGATCAACTATTTGAGAACCATGACTTTCCTAACAGAGATAACTGCCAATTCTCTGCTAACGGGATTTAATCACACTGAAGATTATTCCAAATGAATTATTCTTTCCAGGCCAAGATACAATCAAATTTGATTCAACTGCTCTTCATATTGGAAAATCAACTCAATTGACGATCGAACCGTGAATTGAGAAATCTGATGGATACTATTAATTTGTCTGGGGAAATAATGAGATTCAATTTCAAAAATAGTTTTCTTCTACTTGATATTCCATTTTATTTATTCTACTTGATACTCGTGTATTTGACTGATATTTTAAAGTTCTGATAATGAGTTTATATTATTGAAGAATGATTGTAGATAATTATGTTGTTGATATTTTGATACATGGAAGTTGAATAGTGATTCTACGTTATCATTGAGAAAGTGTAGAACCTCTGGTGAGATTCACTTGAAACTTCCAGTATTTTGTTGAATGGAAAGCATTCATGCTATTTATTATAATGAAGGCTAAGAATTTTAGTGGGTCTCACATTGAAACTAATCAATAAGATCGTTAAGAAAACATCAAGATTGATGATCCTGATAATATCCAATTCCCTATAACTGATAAGTTATTGTCTTTACAGAAGGTTATATAGAAAGAAATATGAGTTTCTAATTCAATGCTTGCTTATTAACTATTGATCTTAATGAGGATTATTTAACTTTTTTGAGCATGAAGCGTGAATAAACTTAAGTCACTAGTGAAAGAAAATATTCAATTCAGATCATGGTACAATTTTATGTTTGATTCGACATTGCTCATTTAGGTTCTTTCATTGCGACTGTAATGCTTTCTAGACTCACTTCAAGTTACCATTATCAAAGTTGGTGAGATTAACGATTGTATTATAACTCAGAAATAATAAAAGAAAATTTAGCTTCGATTTGATGGATAGTTAGACCCTATATTGTAAAAATAAAAGCTGAATATCAAATAAACGAAATCTTTCGAAGTCATGCTATTTATAAGGGTTACGTGATATTTTCATTGAATAGATAGTTATACTAGTGGATGCAATCGATGAAAACGCCCAGGTTGTATTATAACTGAAAAACAACAATGAATCGAATAAAGTGAATAATAATGTTATCATTAACATCATTATTATCAATAATGAATGGGAGAATATCTCTAGGTTTAATAAATAATCAAATAACAAGGTAACTTCTCTGTTTCTTCATGAGACTGTACATTTTCAGGCGTTGGCTACCATAGCTTCATCTCACCTTCACGAAATAATTCGCGGTATTCATGAAAAACCAGATTTTCACATTCTTCTCCTGAGATGGAGAAGAATAATTCCAAGAATTTCAGTATAAGTGACTTGTTTCATCCATAAAACCATCAAAATCCTCCTCACATAACAAATATTGGAAATATGGGAATGGGAGAGAATGAAATAATTGATACAATATCTAAATATAGGAGAGGAATAGCACAAGGTTGCCTTATTTTTTCTCCCCCTATCATTTTTGATGATGAACTTGATGTATGAATCAATCAATGAAGAATATTAGACTCGCTTTAACGGTTCTCATGAATATAATTATTTAGAAAACTACTGGTGTGTTTACTGGCATTAACGGCTCTCCTGATTGTACTTGGAAAAGTGAAGGCGTGTCCTGTCTCAGCCAATGACAGAGCTCACTATTCATTGGTCAACAAACGGCTTCATCCACACTTTATATTCTGCTACTAAAAAAAAGAGATATTTAGATATTTACACGCTCACATTTCACTGGAATTGATAATGGTTCAACAACCGAAACTGGTATCTCCAATGAATTCAATAGATCAATGGTTTTGACAATACCAAGTCGTTTTGGCTGGTGTGTGATTGGCTGTGTTCGATTCGATTATCAATTGGCAACCAAATTATTGTTTTCCAATGAACTTGTATTATCGATTCCCACAAATAAAACTTGATAAAATCTTCGATTCACGTAAATGGATGCCGGTCCATTCACAAATATTAGAGATCAACTCTCCACGTTTCAAATCTATTCTGGGACTGCAGAAATGACAAAATAACAGCCAATCTCAATAGATTGATTCGACCTTGAAAGCGATGTATTACAAGTCCGGATCATCTCGAGATAATCTCTGACAAAAATCTATATAAGAGAATGTAAATTAAAAATCTAGATTTGTTCTATTTTGTTTCCTACTGGATTGATTCTAAATGAGTTAGATTAGGTTTACAAAAAATGTGAGAGCTGGAAAATAAATCCAAGAAATACCGTTAGGAGATTGAAAATCAGATTCAATATACTAATGGGTCCAGCAAATGGTAATGATCAAAGCTATCATAGATAAAAATAAAAGGAGAACTCTCGGACAAAATCTTATAATTGGAAGATAATTATAGCAGACATGAGGTTTAATTGAAGATTAGAGTATTTTTTAAAGGCTCTAGTAGAAAAGATTGTAAAGAGTTGGTCTTCAGGCAAAAATATAGTAATTAAAATGATTTTATAACGTATGGAGAGTAATAGAGACTTCAAATTTTTGTGTGAAATGGAAAATGAAAAAAAATCATGTTAGATGCTATTATTGATAAATAATTGATCTGAAGATACTGTGTTGTGGTGTAAGTAACTCTTGTAAAATTATATGATAACTTTTGAAATGATATGACATGAAAAGGTAAATGGAGTCGAAACAGTCTTCAACAATTGGAAGAGGTAGATTGCTTCCCAAGTAGGTGGGTAGGAGCATAGGAGAATTGTTGAAAGTATCAGGAGTTATGTGAGGATAAGTAGAGAGAATAAATTTTGTTGACGAGTTATTACTATTACAAGAAAAAATTATCAGTAAATTATCGCCGGAAGAGGATATAATTTACATACTAAAAGATTAATAATTCCAAATCTAAAGTTTGGATCATCTAGTCCAAAAGATTGTCTAATGTTTTGGATATGTGGGCTGTTTTAAAATAATATCATGGAACATTTATATTCAAATTATTAGTAAACATCATGGTTCCATTATATAATTACAATAATGATGAATAGTCCTGTTAAGAATTGCTAAGACTCGCTATTAAATTATTTAAATTGATATCATCTGATTGGTACTATCCAAATAAATGATTCTGAAAGAGATCACAGATTTGAGGTTATTGGCCCATCTGATACTAACGCTAATGATAATAACAATAATAAGATATTTCAGCTTGAAGCAATATTTTTGTAAAAAGTGAAAGGCAACTCAATATGCCATTGTCAACGGTATTTGAGTTATTCGTTGGCAATAACTGATCTCGCTCAAGAGTTGTGGAGTGAGTGAGTGAGTGAGTGAGTGAGAGAGAGAGAGAGTGAGAGAGAGAGAGAGATAGGGGGAAGAGAGACTGAAAGTGAGGGAGAAAAAGAGAGAGTGTGAGCAAGTGGGTGAGAGAGACCATCCAAAAGTAAAGTAAGAGAGACTGAGGGTGTAACAGAGTTTAGAAAGAGAAAGAGTTGAAGTAAAAGAGAGAGTTAAAGTGACAAGCAATTCTTGGGAGAGAGACTGGTAGTTAGTCTGAGAGAAATCGAAGCAGCTATGTACAGAAAAATTGAAACTGACTGGAAATAGTGAATTGAATAGAATAACTAGAGTCGATAGACAAACTTGTGAAAAATATAGAAGAACTGATAGTAACTGAGATCATATGAAATGTTTAGAGAGAATTGGAAGGTGTAATCGATAACAGATACGAAGCCAAAGAGAGGCGGAGAGAGAGAGAGAGAGAGAGAGAGAGAGAGAGAGAGAGAGAGAGAGAGAGTGAGAGAGAGAGAGAGAGAGAGAAAGAGAGAGAGAGAGGAAGAGAGAGAGAGAGCGTGAGAGAGAGAGTCTGTAAGAAAGATTGTGAGCAAGAAAGTGATAAAGATTCTTGGTGGAAGAGAAACCACAATAGACCGATAAAAACAGCATAAGAAAGACAACAAAAGAAAAAGAGATAAACAGATTGTTCAAATAACTGTCATCTGAATAAATCTTGTCTCAAATCTGTGAAATGTAAATCATAACAATCTGAATGGAGATTGAAAAACGATTGATCTCTTGAAGTATCTTAATTACGGCGAGCGTCAATGCCGTATCATCATTATGAAGATGCTGAAGAATGATGATGGTGGGGAAAAAGGTGAAGAAGATGATGATGATGATGATTCTGGTTGAAATGACAAATAAACGGTCATCTTATTCACACAAAAACAATATCTTGCACTTTTGCCTGAAGCGATTTTCCAGTTTCAATATTTCGTGGCTATCTTCACTCAAACTTTCTGTGTCAGAAACAGTTTCTTTTCGGTGATCTTCGGGAGTAGATTACTAGTCTTCTGTATCAAATTGTCTATTCTTCAAGTGTGTTATTATAACTAAACTCAATTATAATCGTCAAGATTCTGCAACAGATCTATCAACTGCTACAAGTAAGTTGATGGATCAACAATTCATTATTTCCGATAATTATGAGTGAATTAATATTTAGTTATACATTTTAAGATGATGATTCTGTACTCGAGTTCTTTTTTCTACAATTCTGCTTTTGAATCAAATCTATTCTCATCACAAACGGTTGTTTTGAATATTGGCTGCTTCAATTCAGTCTCAGGAATAAGATTTAAAAATCTCTGACGGCTCTAAGAAATAGGTTAAATGCTGCTATAATGTTCTCGTTCTTATTTGAAATGAAGTGAGAACAAAAATGTATATAAATATTGAATAATAAGAGATTATGTTAACAATCATGATAATATTTTCACAGCACATGATCAACTTAATCATACAACTTTGACTCCTCGCTGGTCCATTATTGTACCCTGTTTTCGAACAAGTTCAGCGAAATTCTGATTTACGTCACATTTACTTCTTCTTGTCAAAATAAATGTATAATTACATTACATTTAAATTGTAGTGAACTCAGTTACTTCCACTCAACATAGAACTTCAAGCTTTGAGGTTTTGCTTTACTGGTCCTTTGTTACACCATGTTTTCAAACAGGTTCATAAAAATCCTCATTCACGTGACATTTGCCAAGGACAGGCAATGTATACCCAGCCTTTCACTCCTGGCTTGTTGCTAATGATGCATAAATGCAAACCTGGAGGGAGCGCAAGTCTTGCTAAAAAACCAGCTCAGCTCCGAAAAAACTCACTCCACTCGCGAGCTTCGACAAGAAAAAACTCTTCCTGCTCGCGAGCTCCTCATTTTTTCATCCACCAGGAAGACTAAGGCACGCGACGTACTTACCATCCCCTATCCTCCACCCTAGGGTTGGAGGTATCAACATCTCTTCTGGGCAAGACACTGCTATCATCGTTTACCCTTTCTGTTCTCCCCAGCGCTTTTTTCAACCCTCATTTTTTCACCCTCGGCAGTCAGCCACCCCCTGAGAAAAAATCAATACTCAGTTTTTTTTTCGCTGACTCCTCTGGAACTACCCAGAGGCTCTCTGCTCGTTCACCCCTCAAGACACTCGCTTTTTTCCTAATTCGTTTCAACCCCTTTTTGTACGAGAGCTGGCACCCAGGAAGGGTTTCTTTCGCGAGACTACAGACAACCCTTGCTGGAGAGTATTGAGCGGTTTTTTTATATGGGGTTGAGGGTGAGGCCAAGCGACGTCCTGGGGTTTCAAGGACGCGGATAATCGATATTCGATGGCTTAAAAAATATGCTCGGGTTTGAAAAGTATGGGTTTTGATAGTCAGAGCTGATTGTTAACTGCTTGACAAATGACATATTTAACAACCCTCTGTACTGTAGTAGAGGTAACCCAAAATCACTAGGCACTCAAGACACACTAGATCACTCATTACATCACTAATTATTATTAGACTCTAGAATGCTAAATTCGTAGTCTACCAAGTGAATAGTACCTCATATATATGACTTAGTATATACTAACTGGGTAGTTGGAGATAACTGAGTAGCAGCTGAGATAGCAAACATTTTTCAATAATGGTGATTCGAATGTAATATTTTTTATTTTATCCAGTTTTTCAACAGTCAGAATTTAAAATTCTTGATTTTTAAGTGAAAATGAACTAAATTGAAAAAAGTTAAATTATAACCCCATTTCGGACTTTTGAAATGTTAAATTTGGGAGAGAAATAGTACAAGGAGTATCCATAGTTTTCCTCTCCCGATCAGTGCTTTCCTTGTAAAAATTATAAATGAATAAAAAATAAATATGTTAACTGTGACTCAGTACAAATACAAGTTGTAACTGTATTTGAACTGAGTCACAGTTAACATTCATTTCAACTGAAACAAATTGAAGTTCTCACCAGCATTTGGAGAGACTAGACTCGACTGTTACACTGTTCTCAATTTCTAGTAATCGCATTTGAACAAGTGAGTGAACTAAACCGAGTGAACAAGTGATAGCAACACGTCGGGTAATGTAGCAAATAGCAACTCCAAGTTATTCCGAAACCTTTCCAAGTCTTTATTAAGTTCTCCAAATCTTCACAATTCCAAATTCTTTATTAGTCTTCGATTCCAAGTCTTCAGTTCGGAGTCTTTCCAAGTCTTCAGTTCAAAGTCTTGCGCTATCCATGAACAAGACCATTCAATCTTGTATGTTTTGAAAGAGCAATTGATTTCTCCGTCACTCATCATCAAACAGTTGTTCTTTCTCTATGTTAGAAACCTGAGAGGAAATCTGACTCAGGGTATTAATACGGTAGTAAGATAATATTATGTTTGATAATATAATGTTTGAAAATATTATCAAGCATCAGAAGATTGCCAACTTAGAAAAAGATACATTCAAGAAAAAAATTGAACATGTTTCAATAAAATAACATCATATTTATAATGAATCGCCTCATATTATTTCCACATCCAATAATTTGCTTTGCTAAGCTCTATGGCTCGCTTTATCATCTATAATATTGCTCCATGATGTTTCGCTAATCTAAACTGTCACTGATAACTCGCTATCTTGCTCGAGTTATTGGTTTGTCTGTGATTTACATTTTCAATTGTTTCACAAAATTGTATGAATGCGTTGTCTCTGATAGTAGTTCTATACACATAGAATAAGGAAGTTCTATACACATAAGATGAGCTCTTAAATGTATTGGAGCTTGCTACTTTCCCATATGGATCATATCTGACATGTATCTCTACATTCATTTGAAATAGCATGCGAATTGTTGTATATCTTATCATCCTCGAAATCAAAACAAATTACAACAATACATCGATACAGGTCTATTTCCTCTTGTTGACTAGAAACTTTATCATCTTATTCTCTTGAAAACACATAATTCAATTCAAGTCTTACATGATTAACAAACCATGAAAAATTACCATTAGTCACTTGGGTAGAATTACTCCGACTGAATTCAGCTCTTATTCTATTCATTATCATTTTTGTTTACTGACTTTCTAAAATCAATACAGACAATGAATGCCGGCTGCACAAATGACAATGCAGGAGTTCTGGTTACAATATTTTGTTCTTTGACTAGAAAAACTAAAGAGAACTATAAATCTAGAAGATGGGAAGTTGTTTCCAGGTAAAGAACATGAGGCCTAGTATAATAGAGTAGAGAATTCAAGAACCCAGTATCTACAAGGCTATTCAGTTTACAAACTTGCAAAACTAAAAACACGAAATTCGTCTTGCTAACAACATAACACGCATGCAAAATTGGGAAACAAGGGGATAAAGGGTTCAACGAACTATCATGCGTGAAAAGGCTGTTTCAACTTGCCGCTTTCAATAAATTCTAGCCTTTTGTTAAGAGAGAAAGAGAGTGAACAGGGATATTTTGGAAATATCATGAAGGGTTGCCGACCTTGGACAATAGTGAAAGGGTGAGCCCTTGCAAGCGAGAGAGCACAGGCAGTCAAAACATGACAAGTGTCAGGTTGAGAATAGAACTCAGGTACCTTTCGCTCGCTTGTAGAAATCGCCGTCTCTTTACCCCCTCTGCTGGAAATCTACATACCTATTTATCTTTTATACTCTCTTCAAACTGCATCCTTTATTGTCATTTTCCTATTTTACCACATTTTTCACTCTTACTTAGTTCTTGGGAACTAATTCTTCGTAAATTAATGATGCAAGTATGCTTACATTTGATTTTTTATTATGATACTAAACACCCCTCTGTTATTGAATTTGAATGATATCAACTCAAAAAATTCAATAATTGAAGAGACTTGCAATATTGTTAAAAACTCCACTTCATTTTAATAAAAAATATTATTATACAGGAGCTTAATATCTCAAGTCTCAGCATTATAACTCATTGCTCAACATTAACATCTGGAAGACATAACCTCATTTTGGACTTTTAATGTTACCTAAATTTGGGAGAGAAATAGTACAAGGTATTCTTAGTTTTTCTCTCCAGATCTGTGCTCCATTGTAGAAAGAATGAATAAATAAATAAATATTCACTCTACAAACTTAACCAAGTCTTGGGAGTTCTTTGGGTCTTGGGAGTTCTCACACAGACTGTTTGTCCTTAATTTTTATTTCGACTTATTCACACGTACGAAGTTAACTACATAGTTCTCTAATTATTGATTCTTATAATATAAAATTAGAACTTGAGGATTTCCAAATCAGTACAATAGTATTTCATGAGAAAGTTCTTCAGCCCGGGAGATCACTAGTATAGTATAACTCGATCATATAATGACTCAGATGCATAGTTCACTTGTCAATAAACATTCATAAAAGATTTCATTCACATGATGTGGAGTACTCCAATTACCTGTCTCATGCGTCACTCATTATCTTATGTTTGTCCTTACTAGGGAAAAATTACCTCAAGGTACCTCAAGGTACGTCTCAGTATCTCGATCTGTCTCTTTTAATTTCTCTCTCTCTCTCTCTCTCTCTCACACAGTTCTTTTCCCTGTCTCTCACTCTTTTATCTTCCTCTTATTCACTGGTTCTCTCTTTCTTTTTCTCCCGCTTGTGTGTTTATAGGCAGGATATCATTCTATATCCTTTTCAGATAGTCGACAATTTTTTTGAAACATTGCCGAATTATTTAGTTAGATTACTGTATTATATTATCGTTATTCTTATTGCATTTATCCTCAATTCTCATTCATAATTTTTCATATTTTGTAAAATTCGTTGAATAATTGGCTAAACTGTTATTTTATGTGAATTAGTGTATAAGCCAGTAACATACATGAATAAAGAGCTCTAATCCAATCTAATCTCACTTCCTCCTCTCTCAGTCTTTCTTTCTCTTACTCACCGATTCCTTCAACTCTCTCTCTCTATCTCTCTCTCTCTCTGACGCTCTCTCTCTCTTTTCTGTACAACCACCCCTCTCCGCCATACCCTTTACCCTTTCTAACCCTTCATAACATCTATTCAATAGTCTGACTAGGATCAAACTCACCAGAACCCAACAATGGACCCAAAAACCCTTTTGCCCTCACTTTTGTATAAAAATACCGGGCAACCTGTTGCCAAAATCTACTCATCTTTTTCAAAATCTAATCTTTTGGCAGGTAGTGGTGTGCTCTACGAACCCTTTAACTCAATAACAGAATACCTGGGTTACAACCCTGACCCTATATAACACACAATGTCAGCTATCAGTTCGCATTTTATACATCATTTCACCTATTCATAAGTTATAATAAGTTAAATAGTTAGATCATATATTAGAAAGGAAAATATAGATACAAATGAGGATACAGATCACTGTAACTAATGCGATCAAATGCCACAGCTTTTATTGGTTCAAAATTTATTTCATTGTGATTGATGGGATTAGCTTGACCCAGATTCCGCAACCACAGAGATCAAAGTCAGTGTTCACATTCATTTCATAGAGCTGAATATTGGATATAGATCAATAGCATCCTCCAATTAAATTATAATGTGGATAGTTTTGGCAATGAATTTGAATTATGATTCAATGATCTGACATAAATCAGCATAGCATTGGGGAAACTTTGAGGATAATTCATTCATATTGTAACATATTTTAATTTGGATAGATAAATAAAAATCCCTAGCTGAAATATTTATAGGTCTAAGTGAAGTAATTGGCTAATATCGCCAAAGAGATAACGTAAAGATTAGATAATATCAGACGTCCTGGCTAAACTGTACAACAGCCTGAGAGGAATGGAAATAATTTTTTGCTAATATATAATATTATACAAAATATTGAAAATTGAGGTTAGGCATAAACATTTAGTGATCGGCGACCTAACGATCGACCGAGCCATACAACGTAGAATCTGACCAAACACCTTGGCAGAAATTTATTGTGGCAAAACAGTATGCAATTTGAGGAACTAAAGGTCTCACGTGGCTAATTATTGTGATGTATGAAACAATAGTAACCTATAAAAAATTACTTAGCATGTAAAGAGCATATTTAAAAACCCCAACAAAATAATTAAATGTATTAAGGAAGTAGGAGGTTACTGGGCGCATGAATACTGTAATAATTTGCATGCACCATCAAATAGTGGCAATTGATAGGCGGCAATAGTGAGCCGATTCAAAAATATTTGTATATATTTCTACAAATAAATAGAATCTATAAAAAATTGTTGTTTAATTTATGTTTTGGATATGGCCCGAAGGCAAAGAAATTATTAAATATATAACATAAGTAATAATTTAATATTTTAATACGGTCTATTTGAGCCTTGAATGGCGGAGGACTAGAATATTCAAATTTTTATGCAAATTTAGAAATCGGAAATGAGAATTGTAAAATTGAGAAACGAGAACGACACTCGCCTGCCAACTGCCACCATGAGAGGTCACTAAAAATTATAGAGCGTAATACCTTGTAATAATTTAGAGTTAAATTGAATTACTAAATTTCTTAAAAGACTTTGTGATGCTCTTATAAAGCAAAAGTCATTTTTAAATAATTTTGTAACCCCTTGGAAGAGACGACTCCAGCTACAATAATCCAGGACCACCAGGAGTCGGATCGACATCAGCAGCTCATAAGAAAATTCCGACATGTGAGTGAAAAATATTGAAATAGTGATAGGGCGCCCTCAGTGCTTCGAAATTACATAAGAATCAAAGCTAGCTCGTCGAAAGGGTTTTCTTATAAATTAAGAATTTGGTAAAAATACTTGCGCAAGTAAATGTAGTATTAAAGGTATTTTATTAGAAAGTAACGAATCAATCCACATATCAGAAGATCTATCAATCAAAGAAGTATAAAATCTAGGCTGTTAATACATATTCATATGATCATTAATTTCTGCAATATAATTTGCGATAGTTTGTTGTAGCTCTGATTCACTAGATGAATTGCTCTATTTATTCCTTCAGGTGCCGAATCTCGCACCCTGAGATAAAAAATATATTTATTACAAAGAAATCTATTAGATACTATAGAATTTAATATATATATTTGGATTACTAGTTGTCAATTTATCAAGCTGATTTTAAGAATTTAGTTTTAATGGAATTGTCCAAGTCGACAGGTATTGGCAAGCTGATATCGCAGCTACATGCAAATAAATGCATATGATCATGAAAATAAAAGCACATGGTAACGTTTCGTGCTATAAAATTTAAGGAATAGTATTTAGCCTGTGATATTTTATTGATTTCGATTATTGTTTTATCTTATATTGTATATTTTTTGTCGCTCTATATATTTTTTGCTCTGATTTATTTTTTGAGATATTTGTTAATATATGTATCAAATTGTTTATGGTGTGCGATTTATTTTTATTCCTCAATACTATAGGATAAGTACCATATATATATTTTTTAATAAATTATCAGTATTATTTTTATAAGCTCCTGTATGAGCCCATTAATGTATGATGACAAGAACATGTCGTACTAAAGTGAGACTGTATCCTATAAAAAACCACGACCTGATTTTTATAACTGTTAAAATATTTCATGCTCTACCGACTGATGCCAAGCAGGAGGCTAATCGTTATTTAACTATAAAAAATAACGTGACAATATGTACAATATTTAAGCAAGCCATGGTATATAAATTGATGATTTCAGTGCCTACGGCGGAAAATTTATAAAGGCATGAAATTCAACCAACTTAGAATTTTTTATAGATGTTTTCAGGCTCAGGCTTATATATGTTTGTATTGTACTCAAAACACGCAGGTTTAAAAAATTTGAAAAATTTACTAGTTAATCTAGACTCTCTCATTTCTAATATTTCACGGAAAGAATGTAAGCAAAAGATGTTCTCTTCACTGCCACAGCTCAAAATCTAATTACATTTTGCTCAAATGACAATCTTCTTATTTTTCTCGTGTATGTAGAACACAATCATGTCATCAAGTTATTATTTCAAAAATGTAGTGCCTTATCATTACCAGGATGATATTTATCTTCCATCGTGCAATCAGTCTCGATATCTGAATTTGAAATTGTTTTATTCCGATTTGTTGTGTCAAAATTGATGATTTGGTGAGAAAATTGAAATGGACCTACACTGTAGAAGTGCCAATAATCAGGATTCATAATATTAATATGAATTTGAAAATAAATTATCACTCAAATTACAAAACAGACAGTTGTCAAATAAGTTCTTGTCAATACTTTTGTGAACAAAACAGTTGTAAGCAAGATCTTAATTTTTCTGTGAATAGGGAATCATGAAGCTCATAGAACAGAGGAACGAAGTACAGAGAAACTTCGATATAGAACATCTCAAGAAACCGCTCAAAAATGTACTATTACGAGGTATGTTCTGAATCATGCTGTATGCCTACTATATCGAGGTTCCTCTGTGTATATAACTAATTTGATAGCTGTTTCCATCACCTGTGCTTAGCTATTAGTAGTAAAACTTTTTTAAAAGCTATAAGCTTAATAACTAATAATGAATTAAAATTCGAAGTGCTAGTGAACTCATCTCTTGAAGCATCACATTCACTATTAGCTCATTTAATCTTCCTGTAACAAGCTTATTCCTTATTGTTTTCGCTTTGATCGTAGTGCCAGGACACTATATTGCCAAGGGGTGGTTGTTGAGTTACAACAGGCAAGTGCTGCTATCTATGAATTCTTGCTGGAACTATTTCCAGAGTGCTTGCCCCTGTTGGGGTAGGACAAGGCATTTCACGTCACCAAAAAGTATTATAAGTATTATAGTATTTGTGTTTTGTAGAGCATCACGCATGCTGTAGACGTGGAGCCTTTCAATTCTAATCCAATCTATGTGAATTGAACATCATCATTGTCATTATCATCTTCACTTATCATTAATTATTGATATTAATGGCCTGGAGAAGTGCTATTGCACTTTCTTGCAACTGAACTTCTAGTTCATGATGATATTGATTCAATGTCAGGAATTGGATTATTGGGAACTAGCTTACCCGGCGAACTTCGTACCGCCAAAAAGTCAATGTAACTAATGTCACACTTGACTTGATTTGGTGAATCATGATATTTATCTGACAATCAATATTTTAATTTACATCTCAATACGGACTTCCTATGTTTTTAAAACTATCGTTTTAATACCAGTAAACAATTTTATCACAGAGTGACGTGTTTATTACAGCTGGTAAGTTTAGATGCTAAATCATATCATCACAACATGATCTTGAATCACGGTGATCTTCCCGTTCCACGTTAGCCGCTCGGCCAACAATTTCGTGAACATAGGTCTGTAAAATGGATTAATATATAATTATTATTAGACGCCCTATTATGATTTCTTGTCTGAAACCATCCCCAATATTCACACAACATATTCCCAAAGTTTCATGCCGTTCTATCATATAGTTTTCGAGTCTATAGGGAACAAACAAACTAACACACAAACATACGTTCATTTTTATAAATATAGATAAGATCAATAATCAATTAATTTGATTGCAAAATTCTACATAAAATAATATTATTTGATGAAATCCAAGTTCAATCATGATGAAAACAACTTCCTTCAAAAAAAGTTATAATAATGTGTTTCGAAAAAATTAAGAACAAGATATAAGAAGTTTCGGGATTCAAACCGAGTACCTTTCACTTCAAAGCCGAGTGCTTTACCAATACGTCACTACTGCACTTGGAAATGAATGTCTTGTAACAACGTTATAACCTCCATCGCATCATCCTCACCTATCTTTTTAGTGAAAAGAATGAAAATAAATGTGGTATATTTCATTCAAGCAAAGATTTAATTCGTTTCATTAAAGCATCTATTTATGAAGTGATACAAATAAATTGCAGAAAATGTCGGCATTATTCAAATATGCTGTTGAATTTTATGATGGGCCACGATGGAATTTACCCCCAAAATAGATGGGAAATGATTATTTATAGCACTTTGTTCAAAATAATTATTTTTCAAAACACGTATTTTTTTAAATGTTTGTTCAAAGAGCCGAATAATATAGCTCTTTAATTGGGTTCAACAAATGTTCATTCCTGATACATGGATATCAGTACATACGGTACCTACCTAACCTTCATCATACTTTGTTAAGAAAAAGTTGTCAATATTTCACTGATTTAGGAATTTGTCAGCGGAACAATATTGTATGTTGGCTAATTGGCTATATTATTGTATTGATCTCATTCACAATCAAAACTCTTACATACTTTTATAACATAATATTCAACTCACAACTCGTAGGCTACCGGCGCCGGTAGTGTTGTATGGTGATGATTTTCAGTGTTTAATATCGTATTTTAAGATGACAAAAACAGTTTTTCAAAAAATTGAAAATCGATATGTTGTTATTTAAAACTTGACAATTCACAATGATATAATATTATCACAATCGCTATTATAAGCTGCCAGTATAATAAGCTGCCAGAATTTGTGTCAAAACTCCTGTATTTGAGCATGAGCTTCCTGTATCGAAACACATAATATTGCTACACATTGTTCCCAGCGTATCAATTATTTATCTATGAGCTTCCTTTATACAAACACATTCTACAACAATGTAGGTAAGAAGTATGATGTTTCATGAATGAAATTTGAATATTATTTCTGAAAAATCTAGAAGGAAAATAGAAATTTGGGCTTCGAGGTGCACAAAATTGATATTTTTAGAATCTGTGCAAAATTTTGAGATCTGAATCATTCCCGTTTTTCAGTATGCAATGCACAAGTTGACATGTTTTGATGCAAACAAACACAACCCTAATCTCTCTTATCATATAGATATAGACTTGTTAAAAAATACATATTGGAGTAGTTTCTAGATTTTTCAGTTTTATCACTCAGTATCAATGATGATATTGCCTCTACCACTACACAAGAAAGTCTCAAGTTTATAGAAATGATAAAAGTCCCTCATATCATGAATCATACATCCTCTTATAGTTTCAATTTAGTGGACACAACGAGTTCGATTTGAAAGTTCAAGCATTCTAGGACCATCAAAAAAAGAAATAAAAAAAATATTTATTTGGTGGAATTGAATACCTTTTATGAGTTATTATGAAAGTTGTGCTTTTCAAGTCCTCTCCACCAATCATCCTTTACCCACCCCACCTAGAATGCGAGATCTTGAATGGGTTTCAACAATATTTATAACAATAAATTGCAATAAAAAAAGACAATATAAATTCTTTCAATGGTCTCAGAAAAAAGTATAGTTGAGTTACATATAAATTGAAACGTATTTTATTGTTTGATCCATTCTCACGCCAAAATTGTCAAAGACTTATTGAATTTTGGGTTTTATGGAATAGATTCGAGTGATTTCAACTCTTGTTAACTGATGAGATTGGAATATTTCAGATGAAGGTGCAATAGAACGTACATGTTCAATAGAAATGTATCTTCCTTCGTGATTCTGAAGTGACCATTCAACTCATAGCTTCATAACGGATGAAACTCTCTGAGGATTTATTCATTAATTATCTTTTTTCAAACGAAATGCCTTTCAAATTTTCTCATCGGATCTGGCTCACTCGTTACTTCTTCTGGTATACTTCCTTCATCTTTTGAGTTATTACTCCTTTATAAGACTTTCTATACGTTTCACTTGAACTCTTCCAGGTTGGATTCCAGTGAATCAGTTAATGAGGTTGAAGTACTTGAGTTTTCAAATGAGGGAGAATCAATGTCTAATTTATAATACAAGGATGGAGTTCGCAGCTGAGAAATCATTAACTTTTTTCCAGATTGGCTACAATTTATTCACAATATCCAAGGAAGGATACTTGAATAAAATCTGTAAGAGGTAATGTTGTCAACTTCTCTCAATTCCATGTTTCTACTCTCAATACATTTCAAGGGTTCATCCAGCTTCATAGCATATAATACATTCTCGTATCAGCGGTATCAGAAACGGGTAAACAGTTGAAAATCTGTTCAACCTATTAATATATCAAATCTTAGAATAAAGATTTGTTTGCATCTTCCACAATGCTAACTTCAGGGCATTTATTGATAGATAGATGAAAATCGTTGGCATTTGATGCTTTTGATTGGATAAGGTTTTCTACTTTCAGGAATTTGTAACAAAATGATTGACGTAAAAGTTATTCTCAATCAAATAAGGTGACCCTAATCCAGAGAATAAATGGGATAGAATTATTGAGTAAAGTATGCCATTTTCGGTGAATAACAACAATCTCACATTAAAGTTTTTATACACTTATCGTAGATAAGTGTACACTTACTGTACACTTATCGTAGGCCTTTATAGCTGCTTGTATTTTGTACGCTCATAACTATGTACGCTATAACTCCTCAAACTCATATAATATTATATCATTCGCACGAAAATGATCATGCTCAATGTACAGTCATTTACAGCGTTATCCTAAATCATTTCGGTGATATTTGGACATACATATAATTATATCATTCGATATTCATCATGGCAGCGTTAAAAATTTGATCCGAAGAATACCCAAGAAACCGCTGATCTTTGGGAAAACGCTGTCAACTTGTAAATGTATTGGAATCCAATGTTAAAAGTTTGATCTTTAGAAGAGAATTCCAAAGAAAACGCTGATCTTGGAGAAACGATGTCATCTTGTATTGGGTTATTTAAGGGTTATTCAACTATTCATTCATTCATTCTAAAACATTTTCAGCGCTATTGATGATTTTGTATTACACAGTGATAATATTCGATTATTCAAAGAAAATTTTAGCGATAGTTGAACATTCTGTATCATTGGATGTTCATCATAATATATTTTCTTCTGTCCTCTTCCTGAGTCTTGGACATTCCCATGATTTGAACACTTTACTACAAAACTCTTCAACTGTCACATCTTTTGGCTAAGATCACTTCTTTTGACCAGTTCAACTCCTATAATCGAGCAGATGTTTATTGCTAACAGAGGAGTGAGAAATGATGTTCAGTATGTTTCATTTGAAGCCGGACAACTGCTATGCGTTTTTGAGAGCTTCCAAACGAGAAGTTTATACAGTGCTCATTGTGTCCGAAAAGATGGGCCAATGACTGGCGAAATTCGAAAAAGGATTGCAAACACTGATGATGTTTTTCGGTAGCAGTATCCCGGGACGCTTGTAAATAGATGACTGACTTCAACTGTCAAAAAGAGGAACATCGTTAGTCACCAATGATCTACTTCTTCTTTTTAATCTCCTTCTTTCTCTTCTTCTTCTCCTCCTTCTTCTTCTTCTTCTTCTTCTTCTTCTTCTTCTTCTTCTTCTTCTTCTTCTTCTCTTCTTCTCCTTGATAAACAGGTATGAGGTCAGAAGGAAAAGGGGTTGATTAGAAAAATCAAAATAGTTGAAAAATGAATTGATAAGAGGAAGACGAACGACAGAAGAGAGGAGTGGATGAATTGAAGGATGTGTAGAGAGTATTGTGAGTCCTCAAGATAGTAACAAATACAATACAAATATTGTATCAAAATTGTTTATTTTCAATCGAATAGTGGGAAACTTTCCACCTCTGAGAAGAGTAGCTACAGTAATAATATTGTGTAGCTTTTTGGAAAGTTGGAAAGTAACTGGAAAGCCGATGAACCACATGAGAACATGTTACTTCAAACAGGGTAGTCTGCAGATATGTAGCCTGATACTGTATTCAGTAATCATTATGATATTGGATTATGATCCAAACTTGCCTGTTATATCGAGAAGGAATCAAGTATGATCATCAACATTGTCATCGAAAGTTAATGTGGGGTGTTGGCTATTTTTGTTCTCAACTGAAAACTGCAATTTTAACTGAAAACTGTAATTTTTGAAATCATGAATAGACGACGAATATTAAAATTTGAATAAGAGGATTTGGGATGAATTCACTGATTCTTAATGTATGTAGTATATACATATATATATATATATATATATTATATATATATATATATATATATATATATATATATATATATATATATATTATATATATATATATATGTATTTCTAATTGAAGAATGATTTCTGACGACCCTCGATTCCCCATCAAAGGAAATCAAGACCAAAACCTCCAAGTTTAATTATTGGAACACTCAATGTAAGAACATTCAAGACAGAAGATAGACCAATAGAACTAGAGGAAGCATCAGAGGACTCTAATCACATTGATATCCTTGGTATAGCAGAAGTAAGAAGACACTCCAAAAAATATATGAATGAAAGAATATTATTTATGAACGACTGATTCTAGATAAAATGGTAGATCCATTCCTATTGTATTCAGTTCAATCTATTTGTTCTACTCCAATCAACATTTTAAATGAAGGTGATAATATAAATTAAATTGATCATATTTTTCCAATGAATGGGTGAATGAATCTTCCTAAACAATAACAATCCATGGGAAAGGGATCCTTACTTCGGAAACAAAAATTGTGGGACTTTGAACATAATTTTCCAATTGCATGAGATAAATCTCTTCCCCACATATGGCCACTTGATATCTCAGTTTTGTAATTTTGTTCGTTGTCGAAATGATTTTTACGACTGGCTGGTGATGATCCAAGTATTCCTTTCAGCTGGAAGCGAAGAGCAGATGCAGATGGCCAATAAATCTCGCTGGCCGATGGTCAAGATCCAAGATCGGCCTTTCTTACACAAAATAGCTGGGAATGCAAGTCGGGTCTCAAAGGTTTCTATGGAGGCGTCACGCCTAGGAATCCCATTACGTGAGAAAGATAGATAGAGAGAGAGTGAGAGAGAGTGAGAGGAAGTAAGAGTGATGCATTGAGCAAGAATCAAGGTCGCCGAAATCGGCTAAAAAAGTGCAGGAAAGGATGCAAGAGAATAAGGTATATGAGGAGGACTCTGCAGCAGGAATTGACGAAGAGAGGGTAGATGGAAAGGATGATGAGAAGAAGGAATGGGTGGAGGAGATGCAGAAGAAGAAAGGGAAGGAGGAGAAAAACAGAATTGGAAAAGAGAGCAGAATTTAGGAAAGAAGAGAAGGATGAGAAGAAGGAAAAGGGTTGAAGAAGGGTGAAGGAGAATGGGGAGGAAGATGAGAAAGAGGTGAAGGAGAAAGAGGCAAAGGAGGAGAATGATAGAGAGAAAAAAGGAGACAAGGAGGTAGAAAATGAGTTATTGAAGAAAGAAGAGGAGAAGAAGGAGAAGGGAGATTAGGGAGAGAAGCATAAGTGAGAGGAGAAAGAGGAGATGGTGAAGGGGGAAAGGATGAGAAGGAGGAGGAAGAAGAGGAGTAGAAAGTGGAGGAGTAGAAAGTGGAGAAGTAGAAAGAAGAGATGTGGGAGAAGAAAGAGAAGTAGGAGAAGAAAAAGAAGTAGGAAAAGAAGAAGCAGAAGAAGAAGGAGAGAGGGGAATAAGCAGATGGAGGAGGAGTTGGAGAAATATGAATTGATAGCGTGATATATAAAGAAGGGTACAGAATACAATAAAAAGAAGAAAGGAAAATGATAGAAGGTGGAGAAGAAGGACAGAACGTTGAGTAGTTGTAAGAGAAGAGGTAGATGGAGTTGATGACTAGATTAAAGGAAGAGGAAGAGGAATAGAAGAAGGGAGAGGTAGTAGAGGAGATTTTCTTTTTCCATTTTGGAGATGTAAGAAAGGGCGAAGAAAGCGACAAGAAATTGAAAAAAGCAGAAGAAGGTGAACGGAAAGAGAAAAGAGGATTGGGGTGAAGAGAGAAATAAAATGAGAAGAATATTGCTTGAGTAAGTATTGGAGGAACAAGAATTCATATGTGGAGAAGAAAAAGTATAAGAAGTCGAAAAATAAAGAAGAAGGAGAAGAATAAGAGGTTCATTTCACTCCATGATGGAATGAAGGGGAAAAGAGAAAGGTAGTGAAGAATACGAAGTAGACATAAAAGGATAGTATAACAAGGAAGAAAAAATAAGGAAAAGGAAGAATGTACTGAGGAAAAGAAGAATACGGGGAAGCAAACAAAAGCGATGGTCAAATCTGCCTACATAAAGGATGTCGAAAAAGAACAAACTACGCAACATTAGGTCTAAAGAATAGTTTTGTTGAAATCGGACAAGGCCATTTCAACATTTTTGAAAGCGAAAAAACGTGTAAAAATCTTGAAAAGGAACCCCAAACAATACTCTTTGACTAGAAAACATATTATTCGATGAATATTTACAACCTTTTCGCAAAACTGAAACGAGGCTCTGCATTGTCTCACATGGGGTTATCTTTCAAGGCTGTTGAAATAACATCAACCCTATTCATCTGTGAAGAGTGACATAAACAAAGCAACCTAAAAACCTTTCAGTCCAACTCAATTGTGCAGAAAACTTTGCAAATTCTGTGTCATTTGTGTTCGTATCAGTGTTTGTGTTTTATTGTTGCGTAACTGAGCCCCTTTTTGTTCTACACTGTCCTGTCGCCATCTTGAAAAGGCTGCGTGTCACTTTGGAAAGTGTCTGGGCCTTCAACTGTCAGAGAGTGAATTGGGCATGCAAAATGTGACGCGCCTGAGTAAATAGAAGACTCAAGCTTTGATGTTTGAATTGGCTTTGCCGGCCAAATGTTTTGGAGGAAGTGGACTATGCAACTCAGAAAAGAAAGTTTCAGGCATAGGGTAACATTTTAACAAAGACTTGTTGTAGTGTTTGCGATGTATAATGGGTTTTGTATGAATGTTACGAATGTCTTTGATGCCTCGAATGATTTGTTGAGGATCTATTGGAGAATATCTAACAAAGATTTCGTGTAATATGTTTGTTAATGTATAATGGATTTTGTGTAAATGTTGAGACATGTTTCTGTTGTTTGTTGGAATGATTTGTTGAGGCTTAGGGACTGGCCCGGCAATCTTAAAGAATTAGAAAATTCTTTGGAACGCAAAGTCCTTAGAGAGAATTCTTTTTTAAAGACTGAATGTTATATATTCATAATACTATTGGTACAATTCCTCTTAAAAATCACATGCTATACGATAAAAATATTGGATTTTCATGTAGTAAGTGTAGTAAGTATATTAAAGAATACAATTTCATAGTTATGAATATTGATAAATGATTATCAATTCCACTGAAGAGTTGAGCTCATAGTCAACATTCATAGTTACCTTGATTGGAGCTTTTTCTGGAATCTGTTGTCTTATGAATTGTTCATGGAATCCTATTCATAATGTAATAACTATCCAAAAGTATTGAGTATGAAGTCACTCGAATTCTATTCCACCCAATTTCACAAAGGTCAATAATTGAACTGGATGGAAATCCCGTACAGCTTGTAATTGGGAAGGAAAATCAGCTTTCAAAACTATGACGACATGTTTTTTCAATATACAATTTTTAAGTACCTAAATGGATACCAAATTTTAAGAATTTTGGGGGGGGAATTTTGCGACATGGACCATTGGGGAGATGGGCACCCCTGTGCTGAAAAATTAGACGAAATGGAATAAATGGAATTAATTATTTCGAAATCATTGATTTTGACTTTTTCTCTTCCGAATCACCAGTCTGATTTGAAATCAAGATCAAGGGGTTGATCGACAGGTAAACTAACCCTGAATTCTTCTTTCCTCTACGAAAACAACATTTTCTGAGATCTCATCACAAACAAAAGTAATTAGAACGAATCGGTTGATGGGATCTGAACCAGATATTTCCAGGCTCTTCTAATAGACTATTTTGTTGGAGAATTCTATAGTAAGATTCACTTTAATATGTCAGTATTCATATTACACCCAAGCTCCTATATCAAAACAATGCTGACAATTTGAAGCTGAATTTCTGTAGTGGGTTGAGATTTGATCTGTCAGAATCTCTCTTAGACAACATTTTGGTATTAGACAACACCAACGCTTCCCATCCATTCAATGCTGACAGTTTTAAGTGAATCTCACGATTGCCTCTTCAGACATTGGGTGAACAGAGACTGATGGCTGGTGGCGCCTCTCCAGGCACTAATAGTTTTCAAACTTTTATAAATTGGAAACTCGAAAAAGGATATTCGGCTTTTCTACCCTTATAGGGAACATGGTGTTCGAGTGACCATATGGATTCCATCCCTTAGCACAGATGACCATCAAGTTTCGCATTTATCATTCTGTGTGGATCGGACAGGAGAAAATGGAAAGGGGGGAATCAAGGGGAGGAGAGAGAGAGAATGTTGAAGAGAGAGAGAGAGAGTGTGGAAGAGAGAGAAGAAATGCAGTGAGAGAGTACACAACATGAGAACACTATGGGAAGATTGGTAGGAGGAGGATCAAGAGGAACAGAGGGGAGGTGATATTTAAGTGAGAGTGAGAGTGTTAAAAAGAGAGGCCGAGAAAGAAAGAGAGATTGATGGAGTGGTATAGGAATGAGCGAGTGAGAAAGGATGAGAGAAGAAGAAGGGATAGAACACTATAGCCGACTTCGATAGCCTATAACTAATTCCCTAGAATAATAGCAATGATTACGGACAGTTCTTCCTGCTTTCAATTTCGTTAGAAATCCCAAAATGATGTGGCGAAATTTCTGAAAAGAATAGAACTGGACCGGTTACCTTTGATGACCAATAGCAATTTTGACCAAAGCAGGTGGTGAGCTTGGTAAAAATTGAGTGGGGTTCAAGCTGGGAACTATAGTAATTATCACAGAAATAGAACTTTGTGTTATTCTATACAAGTTTTGAGATAAATTGAATTGACAGCAAAGATAGCCATTTTTGAATAAATATATAGAATATGTCAGGAGAACTGAGACTTACTCCATCATTACTCATTTGACATGATTAGTTGTAAACTCGAAGGTAATGTCAATGTAACACAGTTGTTACAAGTGGAGATTCGCTGTTTTATAACTTAGAAATCGTAGATTCTTTTGTTAGTTGTTCATTTGATTTTGCAGTAAAAGTTTAGCACTTTAACTTTCTGTTTTGTTGTGAAGGTAATGTTGGGACGGATACACATATAGAAAGAAAACGACTTGATATTGTTAAAATCCTTGGTGTACTGAATCAAAAACGATATACTACTGCTAAATGTTTAAACTTTCAGTTTACTTCAGATTGAAAAATTGTGTGACAGAAGAAACTAGTTTCTCGAATTGTTCCAATTATTATAACCAGTGTTTATACAACCAAATCGTTTTTATTCAATTCAGCACTTGATCTTTTTCAAAAATTCATCACAAATACAGCGAACGAGACTGAGCAAATTCCAACGATTAGGGGTAGTGAGGAGGGAGAAAAGAGATGAAAAATGTGTGATGGAGAGAGATAGATAAGTGAGAGAAAGAGTCACCAAAACTTGCAGATGTCCCTCAGCCTGTGATAGCCAAAGCTACTACTCTGGTTTCCGGTTAACCCTCATAATTCTTGCAGACATTAACTGTCTAGCTTTTCAGAATAGAAGCACATTGCACGTAACTCACTCCAATCCATTCTCTCCTTCAGTCACTCTCTCTTGGTCTCTCTCTCGCGCTCTCTATCTATCTCTCACCCACTCACTCTATCTCTCTTACTCTCAATCTACTATATCAGCTGGTAGCTGGTAACACTTTTTCCAAGGGCTATTTCAGGTTGCATGTGTGTGAAGGCCGTATCTAAATTTATGTCTTTTCCAATGTGCATCCAGATAGGAGAAACGTTTAGGATGTCCATTCATGCTATTCTATGCAGGGAACACGAATTCGTGATGCTCTGCTTTTTAGAATTTTGTTGCAGTGGACTTGAGGGTGGGTGGACCACCTATTTTGCACTTTTTATTTTGTATTCACTGCTGAAACAAATTTCTCAAGCTTTTCTCCAGTAGGATCAAATACGTTTGTGCAATCGTTTGAAAGGTTCTCATGTTTGTGTCGCCTGAGAATAAGTAGGCGGACCAACTCTCTTTTGCACTGAATGATCATTGGAACTTGTTGGAAGTTTACATCCATTGAAATTTATATAAGATTGAAGAGTATATAGATATTGTAAATAATATATAATATATAAGATTGTTTGAAACAGCTACATAAGCTACTGTACCCGAAGCTTAGTATGGAGTTCTGTTCAACGATACAGGAGCTTACCAGAGATTGTCTTGATAAATTTTCACTTGATGACACTTGATTATTCCCTAAGAGTATCCAGGTTTGCCATGGATTGTTTCACTCCACCCCTGTAATGGATAGATTATCAAGATCTCCTGAAATGAGTATCAGTTCATCAGGCTTTGCTGGATGTAAATTGATGAGCGTGGAACATAGGCCTATTCTACGTTGTGGAGGATTTTCTAATGAATGAGTTGATGATTCGGCTTGAGGGACATTGGATCAAATATTGTTGATAAGTTGATATTTGAATGCAAACTTGTTAGATGTAAATTGAACATATTCTACTCTGAATTCTGAAACATATTGTGGAGGATCTTCCAATGAATGAGTGGGAGACTTGGCTTGTGGGAATGTTGTATAAAATATTGTTGGTGAATTAATATTTTTGAATGATCTCTCTTTCTGAGAGATCAACTCTTGATGCACATTCATGCAATCACACTTGGAATGGTGATTCATACTCTATTGATTCGGCCGTGAACATGGAGTATTACACCGTTTTATTTTTCTACTCTTCTCAGACGTACTTATCACTCACTTATATACATGTGGTGATACTTTTTGATGTGTCAGCCTAAGTCAGAGGTTTCAAACTTTTTCGACCCACGGTTCCCTTTGAGTACAAATATGGCTTGGCGGCGCACCTAGTCTAATTTATTTATATCGCTTTGCATTATATATTATGATCAATTTTTTAGTTCATATTCTTAATAGTTATTCATTATTGACTTACTTTACGTAAGATTGTTAATATCTTTCTCACGGCACACACATAGACTGATCCGCACTGTTTTGTAGTGTGAATCTTTGATAGACAACGGCGGCGCACTTGGCACTAGTTTGCGGCGCCCCGGGGCGCCGCGACGTACAGTTTGGGCACCTCCGGCCTGAGTATTAACAAAAATAGAGAAAAATGAACAAATCTTCGATCACTGCGATGATAACTTCTTACCTGTCCCATTAATCCATATCTACTATAGTATTCCCAATAGTGTCTTTGGAATACTATTCATAGTATTGTAATAGCTCAATTCATCCTTGTCTGTTATTAGTTTCCAATCCATGAAGGTCTTGCAAGTATGCATTGGGTAAGAAGACTTAGATAGTATCAATCATACCCTTGAATTAGGGTTGCCACCTGTACTATATAATAAAGTATTGTACTCTATTTGGAGGTCTTGTACTTCATACTTTGTAAGCAAGATAAAGTACGCAAAAATACTTTATTTTGCTCAAAACATTTTAGGTTAGTAAAGAGGCGGAGACTGTCAGATTTTAACTAAATATTGGCTAAATTTTCTCAGTGCATGTGATGCTGATTAGTTCAAGAGTTTGTATAAAGTGGTTTCATATTTACCCTCTATCCCTGCCACTTCAGCATTTGTGGGAATGGTTTTTTCGGTGATGAATAATGAGTGGAGATATGAGAGCAGCAAAGCATCTTTGAATCTCATAAGAGATAATGAACTAGTAGCTCTGTCAACAGTAGACCTCACGCAGTAATCTCATCCTGATTGAAACTATAGACTTTATGGAAATACAGAAATAGACTGGCTTCTCCACACATCTGTGTAATCAATCACTTGTCAGCTGATTTATGATGAATAATTCCATAGTCTGATTTTTACTCTAATATTGGCGTATGAAGGAGGCTCCTTCTCCCTTTTTATTGACCTTGAAATGCAAAATTTTCAAAAACCTTGTATATACGTCGACGCGCAATTAAAAAAGGAACATACCTGTCAAATTTCATAAAAATTTCATAAATTTCATCTATTACCGCGTTTCGCCGTAAATGCGCAACATATAAACATTTAAACATTCAAACATTTAAATATTTAAACATTAAGAGAAATGCCAAACCGTCGACTTGAATCTTAGACCTCACTTTGCTCGATCAATTAATGATTTATTTCAATTTTAATGTTGATTGCAGAGATGCTTTGCAACTCTTCACCAGTAACAATTATTTATTGATGAAGGCCAAAAGCAATAAGACATATATTTTCAAGAATAACTAATTGATTTTCTATAAATTTAAAATTCATTATTAAACTCATTTTGTATTCCATTATATTCATGTATTGTATTTTGAATATCTATTCAAAATTACTTTATTTGCATGGGCTACTTATAGCCTAACAGTTATTAAGAACATAAAGCACCCTTTATTTTTTTTCCAGGAGGACATTCGAGCTCTAAAATCGAAAAAAATAGTCAATAATCAGCCTTGTGGAGCACTTGATAAAAGAAAACCATAAATATATTAATATGAATGCTAATATGAAGATTTTAATCGTTGGAAGCAAAAGCAGTAAATTAAATTAATGTAAAAGAAGATTTCATATCTACACTGCAGAAAAAATTAAATAGTAATAAACTAATAAATATCATTCAATTCGATTTAGATAATCCCATTTTTGATAAAATTATGCAAACCAAGAAATAGGACATAATATGGAGGATAGTCTTATATGAACATAAATTAGTCAATCCTTTTTATTTTTTTATTCATTTTTCTTTTGAACTTGAAAATGGCTAAAATAAGCTGAAACCGGTCGTTCTTTTGAATATTTCACATAAATAAAGGGTGCTTCATGTTTTTAATGATTCATTTAAAACTGTATTTTGAGAAGTACATATCTTTGGCCAGAGTGCAATTTTTTGCATTAAATTTCTTTATCTTGTGTACCTCAAATTATTTTGCAATAGCCTAGAGTTGATTAAATTGTTGAAGAGTAACAATATTATGCATTTTTCAAGGAGTATAACTTACATTTTGAATTTAGAAGACCAACTCTAAAACTTTTTGGATTAAATAAAATAAATTATGTTTTTTTCATGATACCATATTAAACTATTCTTCTGTATGAGCGTGTGCTTTGTAACAAATGAAATTAATTTATCTTTTTAATGATTTATGATTATTTTCGTCATACCAGTATGTAATCAATAACTTTCCAAGCTATTATGTTCTTATTTGGATGAATCGAATTATTCTATCAATAATTATAATGGATTCTAATACTAATCAGTGATATTCATGTCAATAATATGTATTCTTGTGAGTATACCAGAATGCCACAGAATGCTGACTTTTTGAATATACAGGTAAAAATGACATGTACTTTATTTAAACCTAATGTACTATATTTCTTAGGCCTGTGATCACCAATGTACTTTATTTTTCTTAAAAAAAGGTGGCAACCCTACCTTGAATATCTTATCCAGCTTTCCATTAGAATCCGACCATCTGGACAGTCAATCACATTGATGGACATTGCTGACTCCAACCTGAAATCAAAATATAACACTTTTCTAAAGGCACAAACCCCATTTTTGAGGCGTATTTCATAACTTTACAACATCAAAGCAGAGTCAAAACTGAATGCGACACAGGAAGCACATTGTCTGTTTGTTCAATTGTTCGGTTGTTCGATATTTATTTTCGCAAGGTGTTGAATCCTCCCCGTTCTGTCCGAGAATGAGAGTTTCATGATACGCTTTTTGGGGGCTAAGGGTAATGATTTTCAAATTTGTCTTCCAGTTTTGCGCGGTAAAGGGTTTCCGACGGCTGTAGAAACTCACCCAAAATATCTGAACGCTCTTTATCAACGATCAGGTGTTGTATTCCATCCTTTGAACATTTTTGGAACTGAGATGAAAGCAGAATGGTGACATGATCTTTGCGAGACTCCTAGTACAAATATTCGTCATTGTTACCCCACGGCAGCGCTCATCACAAAAGAGAACCATTCATTATGTAACGAACAAAATGCTAGCTAGCCAAATGGACGAACCTATCAAGATAAGAATAACAACGGCAGGTTTACGTTTTCGTCAGAAAAGAAGCGCAGATCATCCCTCACTCATTCTCTCTCTATCTCCCAATCTATCTTTCTCTCTCTGTCTACTCATCTATCTCATTCTTTATTCTTTTCTGTTCGTCATCAATCTTATTTTACACCATTTTATTCCTCCTTTGCCTCTTTTGTTGGTGTCCATCCGCGAGATTTGCCGAAAGGGAAAAGAGAGAAGGACGTTCAAGGTCAACGGGAAATGAGAAAGAGAAGACAGAGAAAGAGTAAGAGAGAAAGAAACAGAGAAGCCCTTTCGCTTTCGCAGGACATCTTTTATTTGTTCGGGGATTGCAAATGATGAAGAAATATAAGGGATTAAGGAAGAATCTGGGAATGACACTATCTATCCCCGATATACATTCGAAACATATTGTATGTCAATTCTAACCTTGATTGTGAAAAATTCAATTCCTCTTTGATGATTGAATTATATCTTGAAACATTGTACTCTCCGTTCAATAGAGCTAATATTACTAATGTTAATGTTGCAAATCTATTTTTAAAAGGAATTTTCTCAACGACTATTATTCTAGTATGAATCCCATGTTATAAGGTTATGTGGTTTATTCCATTTTGAAAAAGTTTCTAAACCTTTAAGAGCATTCATGTGAGGAATAATAACTGATTGAAAGTAAAATTATATATTTAGAAGAGAGAGATATTCTCCAGTAGAGTTTGCATTACTCATAAGATGAGTGTTTATTATTTTTATTGATTAGAAATTAGACTGAGTCACTGACAATGTTGTACTGTCATGGTCCTGTAGCAAATAAAACTGAGAATTTGACAATGGATGTGTGTTTTCATCAAATTATTTGATTGAGCGATTAAACTTTTCAAATCGAAGTTGGGTATTTTTTACTCTCTCTACTCTAAGAAGCACAAAGCATCTCTGCCTGAGAGATACCCATGGACCGCTCTCTCTCAATTTGGAAGAGATTTAGCTCCCCACCATAGAGAAATTCGTAAGTAGTCATTTTGAACCCCCCTTCACAAGAATTCTGAGGCCAAACCCTCTTCTGTCTATCATGTTGGCAACCGTGGTTGAAACCATACAGTCTGATATAATTATTAAGTCCTCTAATACATATATTATTATTTCTTAAATTATCAAGAAGTCTAATTTCTCGCCGATTCAAAAGTTTTTTGATTCAATTCTCTTTAGAAGTATAACTTATATTTCTCTTATTTACTCCAATATTTCCAGTCCAATTCCCGTTGAGTTTTTCATGGAAACTGGTAAAAATAGTGCAGGAAGCTCCGTGCATCTAACCTTGAATACTCTTCAACTCTAATAGAAATGCACAATATTGCATGAAAAAACTTGATTTCAATGCTCCCTTCTAGAGTCACTAAGGAAGCCCAACGAAGAGAATTGGTCAGCTTGAACTCTACCACTCTACCACTCAGCTTTTCTGGAACAATTTCCTCAAAAACTTTCCAAATGTCCAGATATATTTTTTTTAATGCGGTCTGATCCGGTAGCACAGGCATTCTTCACGCTTCTGAATAGTTCTGAATATATTTATACTCTCCGATCCTCTAAAAACCTAGTGTTCGAATTCTTTTTCGGATGACACACACACGATGTAAGAGAGAGTGATGTGGTCTGAGATAACGACCGGGTAATGCAAAACCCAGATGCTTGGGACACCATTGTGTGCCCTTTGTTAGAATGCACCTTGCTGCTATTATCTTACTGGAACAGTAGTCGTGCAAGGATGATGCAGGGGTTAGGATAGGGAATGAAGTTGGATGACAAAGGATAGTGGCCGATAATATATTGCGGTGTCCAGTGGAAGAAAGGAATGCAAGAAGAGAGGAAGGGTACAGAACCGATTATCGGCCTCTTAGTGTGCCTTCTCTCGGCGAGGACATACCCTCCCCTCACAGCGGTTGATCTGATTTCGTCCAAGCCGGAGTGGATTGTTCGCTGTATCTTCAGGGCTTTGTGAGGTAGTGGTCAGCCGCTTTCAAGATGACCCAGTAGCCTTGTAATAAATTTCAATCGCAGAACAGACTGAGTAGATCTAGCTGGATTTGTATGGATTTTGGAAAATTTGGAGTTTTCTGTGTTTGGCCTCGGTGGAATCTAGCTAACTGCTTGACCTTGATGACCCTATCTGCTTTCTATAAGCCTTGTTATAGATTTCAATCGGAAACAAACTAAGTGAGTTCAGCTGGATTAGTATGGATATTGGAAAATTTGAAGTTTTCTGTGTTTGGGTTCAGTGAAATCTAGCCAATGTACATGCTCATTTATGGAGATTGGAGAAAATTCTGTGATGTATATTTCAAGTGATAGTATAATTTATCTCTAGTAGAAATGAGAAGGTGTAAAATAATCAGTTAACGGAAGTATTAGAAGTTGTGAAAGAATGAGGATGATATAATCTGGTTATAACAGTTTGGGAATAATTGGTTATAAATCTAATCTATAATAATCTGAATCTTATAATCTGATCTATAAGTGATATGGCTAGATACCAGGAACCTGAAGCCAGTTACACACACAACGATTTTTGCCGTCCTTATGAAATCTACCAGATTAAACACAACTTGTCAAACACATCACCTGTGTGTCAAGATATGTTTAATCCAATGGTATTCATGAGGACGGCATAAACTGGTATGTCAAAAAATCTATGTGTTTGTAAGTTTAATCACACACCACATCGATTTTTGGACGTACGATTTTTGCCGTCCTTATAAATTCTATAAAATATTTATAACTTGGCAAGCAGGTGATGTGTATAATTATGTGTTTGCAAAGTTCCGTATAATCTGGTAGATTCCATAAGGACGGTGAAAAGTCGAACGTCCAAAACTCTAAGGGCCGGTTTCCCAGCTCGGGATCTATAAGTTCTGGACTTACAGAGTCCAGGACTGAAATAAGCTCTCGAGTCTAAATCGACTTTCTGAGTGAGGGTTTTATCTTCTAAACTCCGGGGTCTATTGAGTTCTCGACTTATTTGAGTCCAGAACTTTAATGTAGAAAACATGAGGGAAATTCACAATATTTTGCTGTTGTATTGTTGGCATTATAGCAAAACGAAAACAGCTGATTGCAGCGGGATAATTCAAATGAGCATGCTCTCCAAACTATTTTGTAAAATTATTTTGTGAAAATACGTTTTGATTTCTTTGAAGGCCTACTACCTTTGTAACCTAACCTTTTAAAAGATGAATGAATAAAAATTTCATTTTACGTTATGCTATTATTGGTCATTGATACTAACCAGTGATTTTGGAATAAAAATTTCATTAGGCTATTGAGTTTGAATACGTATTTGTTTTGAAAAAAAACTGGAGTAATAATTTATTATTATTTATTATTAATAATCACAATATTAATAATATGTTGAATATGAAATTGATTACTAACATTCATATTGGAATATAAATTCCAAGGCAATGCTTGTATTATTTTTTTTAAACATTTTAGGTTATGTCACATTCGTAAAATAAGGTTAGTTTTTTACGCATAATATTCTAATACAATTCTATTGCAAAATAAACTTGCAAACTATGAATTATGAATTTGTATGGACTAATCCAAATAATTCAGGTATTTCATGACATCTATTTTGCTTTTTATCTACTCCAAAACAATAACTGAATTGTGTTTTTCTCAGTTAAGTCTAGAACTTAAATTTAAACCCTACCTCAGTCGAGGGTTTAAAATTACGCTGTTTTAAGTTCTGGACTTAACGATTTTTGATAAATCCTCGACTCTGAAAGAGGCGAGAATCTAATTTAAGTTGTCACGTGGTATTTTAGCACCACAAAATATTTTTGAAATGAACTATTGAAGCTTAATAGAATTATAAAATGGAAAAGAAAGTTAACCTAGTCAAAGAACCACTCAAGTAAAATCGAATGTTGTTAGCGATAAAGAATAATCGTATTATCTAAAATGATAAGAAAAAACATGTATAACTGTGATTCAACAACTGATGAGGATCCATTGGCAGATTAAAAAATTATAAAGCAGCTCATTTATTATTGGCAGATCATAAAAAATAACAGTTTGCATGTACATTGAGGTTAGAATTATTTGTTTACACTTTTAAATGAATCAATCGATCTAGAATGAATCGATAGTTATTTGAATCAATACCTAGCGAATCAGCTGATTGTTTGATCAACCAGTATAGGTTGAATTATAAAGTTTACTCACAAAAGATGTATTATGTATACTAAGGAAAGTTTATGTAAATAAATAGGGACAACTATTATTGCTGTATAAATATTTATTACAATCTAAAAAAGCACGAAAATCAAGAGTATACAAAACTCGTATAAAAAACTAAATATATATATTACATGTTAACATCGTATATCGCGATTTATTTATCAGAATAGTTTAAGACAATCACTCCGTATATTTATATAAATATTTTTATTTATTTTTTCTATTATAAAGTTGAAGAAGCCCTGATTCTGAAGCAACCAATTGTATTGAGTTTGCTAAATTAAAAGCCAATCAAAAAGAAGCTTACAAATCGTTCAAGGAAGAGATAAAATTTTTCGGAAAACCACTTTCTTCTGGCTTGTGATCTCGTTCTGAAAGGATGCACATGGAGTTTAGGGTTCTTTCTTCCTTTAAATTTTTAAATTATCAAGCCTATCCCTCTTTTAAATGTGAAATATTTGTAATTAATGTTAAATTATCTGTGAACTCAGTGTTGTTGAAGAGTTCTTAATTGTAATCAATTCCCATAAATACATTTTAATACGGAAAGAAATCTATAAGAAATCTGGACCACGTGCGAGCCAAGCCGAGACGAAAAGGACCTGCACAATTAATTATTGGAAATAATTAATTTATTCTACAAGACCTCCAAGAACATCATTACTGTGAGTGTTTGTTCAAACGAGCTCGTTTGGGAAAGGCCTCTTCTATTATTGGAGTTGGGGAATTAAACAAAGCGCTATATAAATGAATTCGAATCTAGGAAATTTTGCAACGTGTTGAGTGCTATCATATAGTTTATAAGAACGTTTTATGAATTTATTTGATATATGTAGGAAGCTTACTTCCATGCACGGCACGAACTCATATAGAACCCTGAGATCTTATATTTTGAATATTAATTCGATAATTATTATTTTTGCTAATTGATCAAAGTATGTCATATCAAATCTACAGACCAGACAGGTTTTAAGTTGTAGAATTCTGAATTGACTGGAAGTACAAGTATCAGTATTAAGTATAATATATTTATAAATCTTTAAAGCTCACTATTGTGAATGCTAGTAAACCTTGTGATAATTATTCAAATATTAGAAAAGAATTTTAGAAAAAAACTATTTAAGGAAAATTATAGATATAAACATTTTTTATATATATTGTTTTATGGGAATATATTTTGTGTTTTATGTCAGCATACAAATCATAGAAGTTTATTTTATCCTAATTCATCTCGTGATATACAGTTTGAGCTGTCTTGGTACTAAGAAAAAATATTCAGCAGCATATAAAATTATTGAATCAATTAATATTGATCTTGTTAAGAGCATTCAGTACTTATCATCCTTTGATGATAGTCACATTAGTCTGCCAGAAAAAATATATTGATAATTATATTAATAAGGTTCCAGTTATATCATATAAGGATCCAGAGAGCTTCAAAAACTGGCGTTGTAAGTTCTAAGGAATTTCAGAAGGATAAATTGGTGAATACCTGTATTCATGACAAGCGTGTTAAGGATCAACTAGAAAAAACCATAGTTGGTCTTTATTATTCTCTATTGTGTACATGGTTACTGATAATCAGTCATCAACTATTCTTTTGATTTCCTCACTGGTATTCTTCAAGAACTTCATAGAAGCAGCGGTAAGAATTAATAATCACCGGTCATTGAACCTTATGGTGATTAATTGTATTTGGAAAATTCATGTATCTACCACTGAGCTAAAGCTGCGGTTTGAACCCAGCAATTTTGCGAGCCGGACGGCCTTAACTATTTGTGAATTTATTCGCAAATTAGGGACTTTAGCAACTGCTCTTATAAAATAAATATCAAGAACATCGCATCCTCTATAAAGGATTTGCAATTTACCACTTCACAAAGTCCTGGACTTATAAGTCCTTCACTCAGAAAGCGAAATTATAAACTCCAGGGTCTAACGTGATCTCTAAACTCCAGAGTCTATTTAAGTCCTCAACTACGTTAACGCCCTGGCTCGGAAAGCCAATTTCATGACTCCAGAGTTTAAAACCAGTTAAAGTCTGGAACTTAGCTAAATCCCGAGCTCGGAAACCGGCCCTAAGTGTGTTCAACTGGCTTAACTAGCTCAAGTACTAGACTTAAGCAGCTCTAATGAGTATCTCTGTTTTATCTTAATGTTTGAGATGAGTTGTTCAGGTTGTTTCAGGATATAGTATTAATTCAGATTTTTGTAAGAGTGATAGGCTTGTAGCTATAGGAATATAAATTCTGACCAATCATGAGAGAGTAAGAGAAGCTTTGAATTACCACTCCATATAGCTACTGACACCCACTGGCAGAATACAGAAGTATATTTTTTCGACCAATCAGAAGAGAGTAGGTGGAGTTTTCAATATGGCCCTTAATAAAGCCATCATGCTAATCACAAAATGTGAAAACCTATCTTGATCTATTTTTCTTCCACTAATACCTTTCTAATGTTCATTTCGATTTTTTGATCATAGGTTCCCATTCAAAACAACAATTTGTGCTGACCTAATGAATAAATAAATAAATAAAACGCTATTCATTTTATCGTCAAGTTTTTTGCAACAAACTACATTCCATTTGTAACAGAATATGGTATATTTCCCTATCCATTTGAATATTGTAACAAGTAGTCAAGATATTATTGTAACTTCGCTGTTATTCAGTATTCATGTCTATGATTCCCATTTTGCGAGATTTTCAAGTTCTTCTCACGTCAATCTGTATTTGCGTTTGTATCCACGATTAGAATTCTAAACTTTTCCTTTTCTAAGTGATTGAGAAGAACTCTATTACTAAACCCATTCCTACTGAATCAGTAAATGTGACGAAGAAGAGTTAAGTTATCTTACTATACTCTACTTTTCCTGTAGATGGAAAAGCTATACTATATCCACATACAAAAACATAAGTACAAAATACATACTAACATATACGGTACATGAACTAACATCTTTGGGTTTCATTCTCCACCTTTTCTCTATGGTACTAACTTGTGGTATGCTTTTTCTATGAAAGCTAATGATAATTATGAAAATCTGAACTATCTATAATCGTTGATATGGCTGGAAACTATGATTACGTTGCACATTGTACTGTTGGAAACAATTCTCCAAGAGAGACATTTTAGACTTCAGTTAAGACAGACCTCATGTATTCTAAGCATAGAAAAACTATGTATGCATAGACGTGATACTTGTATGCATAGACGTGATACTTGTATGCATATGATACTCGTATGCATAAGACGTGATAGCAACTATATGATTCCAATCCTTCCCCCGCAACAATTTACCGGCAATTCGGTATTTATAACTTTGAAAAAATTACGGTAGGGTGTGAATAAAGAACGAAACGTTTATAAGAGCTCACCAGTACTATTCAAACTGTAGAATAAGAGCCGCGGGGGGCTTGTTTTGTACTTTCCTCGATCTTACAACCCCAGAGAGCTCAACGCAAGATATTTAGGGGCTCAAAGGGCTGGATAATACCACAAATCTTCCGTTTTTGTCACCTTTTCCATTGAAACTTTTTTTTGCGGTTTTCTGAAAGACTCTGCAACCGATACCGGGATAACCCTTTCTTCTGAGTTTATCAGGCCTCTTCTTCTCTTTGTAGGCATTTCTCACGAGGGAGAGAGAGAATAGAGGTAGCTTCTTTTATCTGTCTCATTTCAACCGTCACCTGAATGCGGCGGAAAGCAAGTAGGCTCATCTAGATGTTTGAAAAAGGCTTATTAGAAGGCTGTGTGATGCCTGCTGTGAAGTGTGATACCCATATACTAGCTGCATTAATCAGTGACTTACACTTTTTGAAAGGAATTCACTTTTTGCTTCAACGCGCTACTAAAATGAACAACAACTAGTGTGCTTCTTCTTTTTCTGCTTCTTTGGTTCTCCTGTTTGCTGTTATCCTCCTCCACATTTTTCTGATCTCCTTCCTCTCATTCTGTCTCTGCTTTTCTGGTTCTCCTTCGTTTGTCTATCTTGTTTTCTTCTGTTTCTCTCATTCAAAACCTTCCTCCACATTCCATCCTCATCACTACTGTCGCCACCTAACTATCCTTGTGTTCAATTTTTCCAATCAACTTCCTCTTTATATGTGTAAAGTTCTTTCCATCATCTTATTTTCCTCCGAACTAACTCTTCTCTCTTCAATCTCTTTCCAAAACTGTCTTCACCTTCAGTTTCTCCTCGATTATAATCACGTTTATAATTTCCTGCAAGGCACTCCCGACCAAAAAAAGCAACGAATTCACTTTTTACATTCATAATTTGTTTCTGCTTCTATTTTCTTCTCACCTTATCTTCTTCCTCTACCACGAAAAATCTCTCCTCCCACTATTACTCCTTTCTTATTAAATGTTTCCTCAGCAGTAATACTTTCTTCGACTATCTCTTGTGAGTTGAGTGGAAGAGAAGCCTCTTATAGCCTCAACTTCGCCCACATTACATCCAATGTCATCAAGTGAAAATCAGAATACATCTATTCATCAATAAATAGCATGAACATCAACTCCGACTTCAATTTTCAAAATTGCTTCCTAATTTTCTCACTTGCACGACAATCATTTCACATTCCACGTTCCTACCTCTAATCTCATTCTTCTACACTTTCTTCGTCATCCCCTAGTCTATACCTCCCATTTCTACCCTTCTCCTCCTAACTTCGTCCCCTACTCCGTATCCGTTCATCATCTCGTTTTTTCTTGCAAACAAGATGCTTCATCACACTCTACCATTCATTGCCTCCTAGGAATTTATCCATTTCGCGTCCATTATTCTGAGTCATCCTCACCCGCACGCCGCAAATCTCGGCTTTAAATCGGCTGATTTACACATAAGAATAGTTGACACTAGCCTTGCTTCACACCTACCAATCACAGCTCAGATGAGTGATCTGCACATCTGCCGATGAAAGGATTCGCTTACGAGGTGCGATCGAAAAGTAGTGATCCGCAAGTGTGAAAAGCTGGGTGCTTCTCTTAATAAGGACAAGGGTGGAAGATTATCTCGAGACCTTGAATTCAAATGAGTTTGAAACATTCTACTAGAATTCTCCTTTGAATGAAAATTTTCAAAAGTAGAGATCCTCATGTTGTATGGAAAACTATCTCTACATTCCTCTCTGGCTCTTGGTCTAGCTTTATATTTTTTCAGCTCTAACCACCTCTCTTTACTTCACTTATATTCTGTGTTCAATTGTGAATATTTTGTTCATTGTTTGATCATGTGTTTGTGCTGAATTATTTGTGTTATGGGTTGTGAATATGTGTGCAATCCAATAAGTCTATTGAGACCCAGAACATCATAATCAAAATCATCTAAATAACTGAAAATATTGATTGTATTGGAAGTTTCTGATCTACTTTGGAAACTGAAAACTACACTTTCTTCGACTTGAGGATATTAAGTACTATATGAAAGGGAGAATAGATTAGAAAATCGACATTGACTGAATTTTGTGCCCCGAAAACTCTACTCTCTGAGCAAGATCCTACTAAGCACATTAACTGTGCTAATGAAATATAAATTTTATAGACAGACCCGTGATCCCACGTGAAATTACTCAACTTTGATCAAGAAGTAGATGCAGTTGGAATTCTTTGATTCTGATTGGATCATCGATGATTTTTCAGTTTAGATTGTGTTTGTCTGATTTGAGAGAGATTTTAGAATATAGCTTTATCATCCACTATTACATAGTAATAAAATCAAGCAAATATTCGTCAGCAATACATTGGTACCAATATAAATACAATGGTATAATACAATCTATCATAGGTGCATTGATACAATGGGTTCTAAGTACCTGGGATACAATGTATCCTAGGTACATTAATTCGTATAGTGCATTTATAGGTGTAATGATGCAGATTTTTGCCACACTTGTTGGGTGACATTGTGTAATGACGTGCTTCCTGGGGGGTTACCTCTTGTGATAGAGTCCCACGTTGTGAAGCCATTTGTATAAAGTGGTAAATTGCCAATTCTTTACAGGTGATGCGGTGTTCTTGATATTTATAAGAGCAGTTGCTAGAATCCCTATTTTGCAAATAAATTTGCAAAAAGTTAAGGCCGTCCGGCTCGCAAATATGCTGGGTTCAGACCGCAGCTCTAGCTCAGTGGTAGATGCATGAATTTCCCAAATATTATTAATCGCCACAAGTTTCAATGACTGGTGATTAACAATTCTTACCGCTGCTTCCGTGAAGTTCTGGAAGAATACCAATAAGGAAATCAAAAAGATAGTTGGTGACTGACTATCAGTAACCATGTATCCAATCGAGAATAATGAAGATCAATATGGTTTTTTCTAGTTGATTTTTAAAACGCTTGTCATGAATACAGGTATTCACCAATTTACCCTTCTGAAATTCCTTTGAACTTACAACGCCAGTTCTTGAAGTTCTCTGGATCCTTATATGATATACTGTGTACTTATTAATGTAATTATCAATATGATTTTTCTGGCAGAATAGTATGAATATCATCAAAGGATGATAAGTAATGAATGCTCTTAATAAGATCAATACTAATTGATTCACTTATTTTATATGCTGCTGACGAATATTTCTTGGTACCAAGACAGCTCAAACTGTATATCACGAGATGAGTTAGGATATAATAAAAACTTCTAAGATTTTGTATGCTGACATAAAACATAAAATATATTCCCATAAAATAATATGTATAAAATATTCTTATATCTATAATTTTCTTTAAATAAATTCTTTCTATAATTTGAATAATTATCACAAGGCTTAATAGCATTCACAGTTGTCAGCTTTAAAAAATTATAAATTTGTATTTAATACTGATATGTGGACTTCCAGTCAATTCAGATTTCTACAACCTAAAACCTGTTTGGTCTGTAGATTTAACATGACATACTTTGATCAATGAGCAAATAATAATTAATAAAATTAACAATTCAATAATCTCAGGGTTTCTGTGAGTTTGTGCCGTGCATGGAAATAAGCTTCCTATATAAATCACTAAATTCATAAATAGTTTTATAACTTATATTATAATAGTCAACACATTGCAAATTTCATAAACTTGAATAAATTTATATAACACTTTAATTAATTCCCCAATTCACTGATAAAGGCCTTAAAAATGAGCTCATTTGAACTAACACTCACAGTAATGATGTTCTTCAAGGTCTTGTAGAGTAAATTTATTATTTCCAATAATTAATTAGGCAGGTCCTTTTCATCTCTGCTGGGCTCGCACGTGGTCCAGATTTCTTATAAATTTCTTTCAGTATTAAAATATATTTTTGGGATCAGATTACAATTAAGAACTCTTTAGCAACACTGAGTTCACAAATAATCAAACATTAATTACAAATATTTTACATTTAAAAAGGGGTTGGCTTGATGATTTTAGAATTCAATAGGAAGAAAGAACCCTAATCTCCATGTGCATCCTCACAGATCAGGATCACAAGCCAAAGAGAAATGATTTTCAGAAAAATTTAATCTCTCCCTTGAATGATTTGTAAGCTTCCTCCCGATTGGCTTTCTAATTTTAGTAAGACTCAATGCAATTGGTTACTTCAGATTCAGGGTTTCTCCAACTTTGTTATACAAAGATAAATAAGAAGTTTTATATAAATAAATTGAATGGTTGTCTTAGATTATTCCAATAAATAAATCTCGATATATGATACTATAAAACAGTATACATTTACTTTTTTATGTGAGCTTTGTGTACTCTTGATTCTCATACTTTTTTAGAATGCAATAAATACTCATGTAACAATAATAGTTGTCCTTATCTATTTACATAAACCCTCCCTAGTGTATATAACATATATTTTGTGAGTAAACTTTATAATTTTATTCATACTGGTTGGTCGAGCAATCAGCTGATTCGTTAGGTATCGATTCAAAGAACTGTCTATTGATCCTAGATCGATTGATTCATTTAGAACAAAAACAAAGAATTCTAACCTCAAATGTACATGCAAACTTTTACTTTTTATGATCTGCCAATAATAAATAAGCCGCTTTATAATTTCTATTTCTGTCAATGAATTCTCATTATTGTTGAATTACAACTTTGCTTGGTTCTCTTATCGCTTCAGATAATATGATACTCTTTATCACCAATAACATTCGATTTTACTTGAGTGGTAATTTGACTAGGCTATCTTTCCTTTCTATTTTATAACTCTACTAAAGCTCAATAGTTCATTTCAAAAATATTTTGTGGTGCTAAAATACCACGTGACATAGGCTGTCATATTATATACATATATATATATTTTTTAAAAGGTACAATGCATTGCATACATTGAATACATTGCATTATAGATACATTGATTTGTCCTTTTTGTGTAGTTGAGAATTTAATATTGTGGTTATTATTCATATAAAATGAAACAGACTAAGAAATTGTCAAAAAAACCACAGATTTATTGATACTTAGAAAGACCAGTTTCGGTTATTAAACCATTGTCAATCTCTGATAAACTATGTGTATAAAAAATCATTAACTATGTGAGTTTACCAGCGATTGACAATGGTGTAATAACCAAAACCGGTCTTTCTAAGTATCAATAAATCTGTGGTTTCTTTGAAAATTTCTTAGTCTTTCTCATTTAACATTGATTTGTATGAATATATATTAATATCCATACACAAGGTTCGATGGTCCTAGAATTCATTGTATTATAGGTGCATTGATTTGTATAAATGGCTATCATATTATATTCTAGGTACGATGTACCTAGAATACATGGTATTTTAGGTACGATTCGTATGAATCAATACTATTTTTATTGAGACACTGAAACAAAAGTAATCTAATAAGCACTCGTTTATCCTTCTAAATATGGATATAGGATGAACATAATATTTAATTACTTTAAATTCCATTAATACATGCAGGCTTTCTGTTTCCATGCAGTACACGTCCTCCCAAAGCTTGGAAATATCTCCTCCCAATTTTTTCCCCATTTCCTTGTTTGCAACCTTCTTTACACAAGTTCCGATTCCTTTTGTTTTGACTGTAGCCGAACATTACGCAGCAGAAAAAGGTCCTCAACTTCCTTCCTGCGGGTCCCAGGAGTGCTATCCTTTCGCGGAAAACGTTCTTTTGCCATAAATCGTTGTGTGAATAGGGCCTAACTCCCACGGAATAAGCCCGAAATATTTGTTCGTTTAAACGTTTTTAGATTTCAGTAAGAGCGGCGCTTTTTGAGCCGAGGTTGACCTTTGCTACCAGAGCAATCCTACATAGTAATTTCTTGTCTGACATGCGTTTTTTGTGTTTTTTGGGTCTCATCCTCAAATAGTTTTCAAAAACTATGTGTCACAGGGAAGAAATAACATAGATGGAGACTCAAGAGATAATTCGCATTCAATTATTCTCTTCATTGTCTTGCTAACACTTACCTTCGTCTGTCTACGTGATTATCTATCTTCCAATCATGTTTATGATGACTTCCTAATAACTCCCGATCTGCTCTGTACTATTTCTAATAGGATTTTTATTCTTCCATCAATAGTATTATTCACTCATTCCTTAATCCTACTTCCCACTCAATTATCATATTTTTTCATGCACTTCAAGGATGAGGTTTACCTTAACCTGTTTTGGTACCCATCTCTTTTTCGGACTTCCTACACCTCTGTTGGTCTATAGTTTTGAATTTCAAGTAGCATTCTTCCAGGTGTCAGTCTATTCAAATGACTGCACCAGTTGCGTATATTTCGTAGAAATTATCTCATGTAGAGGAGCAACCGATAAAACTTGTATCAGTTTTCTGATTTAATCAATAATAGTGCAGCCAAATACTCCTCAGAAATCTCATTTCTGCAGCTTGAATTCTACTATCCACTGTTCGTGTGTTAATTCAATTCTTACTCCCAAATAGAATAGTTGGAATTACTATAGTAGGTTACTTTCAAACTCCATTCTCGTTCATTGTATTGTTTCATTTTTGAGGCGTCCATGGATAGTGCCACATATACCATTGTCCACCTTTTCTCATTCATTACGATTACTTATCTACTCTGATGATTTTTCTCCTCCCAAAAACTCTCTCTTTCGTTCCTCAAACAATTAGACTTAGTTTTGATTATTACAAGAATGATGGTCTGCTTAAATAATTTCTGACAGGTCTTTACAGCTCAAGTAAAAACAGAATTGTCAGAAAAGATTGTCAAAGTTGCTGATGGAGATAAATACTTTGAAATTACCTTCAGTAGTAGTTCAAGAATCCTCGATAACTTACCAATGATACTTGTCACGATGAAATTCATCTTTATACTAACTGATAGAATCGAGATCGTGGGAGAATTACCCTTGCACCTTCATGCCTTGAGAGTTCAAAGACCTCCAGAATACCTCAAAAATAATCTTCAGGGTCAAGGAATCTGTCTAACCCTTCAATCATGGAAAATCATCGTCCAAAACAAGTTCAATGCCTTCAAATCCGACACACATCACCTGTGAGAAGGTCGTGAGAACCGATTTTGGAGTGATAACTCCCTGAGATTAACATGGTACTGGGATGAATAAAGGGTTAGATGGCTGGGATAATAGAGGGTGGACCAGAAAACATATGTCACCTTTTGTTGAGCTTGGGACGAGTTATTATTATATATTTGACGAAGCTGAGAGGAGTGTTGGAGAGCTGTGGTTGTTTTGTATTTACCAAGAGGGAAATGTACCTTTCGGGGCCTAATTTTGAGGTTATTGGCCCCAAAATCGCACACCAGTTGATCCCCAAACGAGGTAACAGGGTACCCTGGAATTGATTTTGGAACTACAATGAAGTTTTGGCTGCTATGATGCAACAGTCGAGGTCAAAATCCTTTGCTGAAAAGATGGGATGTTATTGGATTTTTGAAAGGTTGAAATGTGGGTACAGGAATGGATACCGTGAGAAAATGTTTGTGGGTTGACCTGAAATGAAAAATAGCTCAGGTGAATGAACCCTTCGCGGTCTGAATTGGTAGCAAGGATGGGGTTTGAGGGCCATTCTATACTACAGTATCTCATCAAATGATATGTTCTTAATGATATGCAAGTCACTCTGAATGATAAACTACAGCGTTGCCAAAATTATTGTCTACGTTTCGTCTACTCTCTCCAACGCCATGATCATATCACCCCAGCCCACATTGCTAGTTCAACATTGAAGCTCCCCGATCAGAGGCTTTTTCGAATAGTCAAGCTTGTTAGAGATATCTTGAAATACGGTAATCCGAACTATTTTAAAGATGATTTCAAATTTGTCTCTGAAGGTAGGAGGATAGATGCTTCACATACTAGAACCGGAGAAAGTACTTTAAGGATACCCAATCATCGAACTACTATTTTCACAAAATCCTTCTTAGTCAGTGCCTGTCGTGCATGGAATACACTTCCTGTTTCTATCAGGTCTATCGAGAGCCGAGCGAGCTTCAACCTGACTTTAAAAAAACATATTTTTGAACAAATGACTGAAACTGTCCGGCCCTAGAACGATCACATGACAACCATCCCTCACCCATTCCACCAATATAAACCTTTAAACCATGTTATAGAACGAATTGTATATATATATATATTCATATAAACTCATGTTATTTCAATTATCCACTGCATACTGCTGTATATTACTGAAATTTGATACCCTGATCTACTTTCAGCCTACTTCATTTTATTAATCAATTATTTGATCTTATCTACCTATATATTATTTTACTTTATCAATTTTCTGTTTTTTTCTCTTCAATATTCATATTGATTGAATTTTTTACAATATTTCCTTTAAAAAAATTACAAATATTGTCAATTCAGAAATCAATTCATTTTCACGACATTGGAATAAATAATTGTTTTACTCAATCAATTTGATACTGAACAGTTCAATAGAACTTTTAGACTGTTCTAAGAGGAAATGGAAATCATACAGTAGCTACAAGCCTACAACTCCGATGAAGTATCAACAAATTTTGAACGTATTTTAAAAATTATAGAAAAGTGATTGAGCTACAATACATTTCGTTTATAGTTTTTATCAATATGGCTTCAGAGGGTATAGAATCAGAGACAACTAGATCTTACGCTATCTCTTCCCTGTGATAGAATATAATGTTGCATTATATACTGTCTGGATGGCATACTCTCGAGGAAAACATCATGGAGAAGGATGCAATGTCTTTCTCTCTGCAATGAATTTAAGGATCATTTTTAATAATCAATTTCAGGCATTGAGACATTTCAAATGAGAGAATATGACCAAATAAATTACTCAGTAGAATAAGTAGAATAATCAACTAATCTCTTCTATTGTGACATTGAAAGTTAGAGAGACATAACATTATTATAACTCTCATTAACATTAATAAAGAATCTCTTTTCTGATTGAATCTGTGAAATCGGATAATGTATTGCAAACTCATAAATATTCAGCATCAACTGATCAACTCCAATAATCCGAAAATCCTATCATCTACATTGAACTTGGTACATAACACTGATCAACTCTTATCTAGCTGATTACTATTTCATGAGATACTGTAGTATAGAGTGGCTCTCAAACCCCATCCTTGCTACCAATTCTAGACCGCGAAGGGTTCATTCACCTGAGCTATTTTTCATCTCAGGTCATTCCACAAACATTTTCTCACGGTATCCATTCCTGTACCCACATTTCAACCTTTCAAAAATCCAATAACATCCCATCTTTTCAGCAAAGGATTTCGACCTCGACTGTTGCATCATAGCAGCCAAAACTTCATTGTAGTTCCAAAATCAATTCAAGGGTACCCTGTTACCTCGTTTGGGGATCAACTGGTGTGCGATTTTGGGGCCAATAACCTCAAAATTTTGCCCCGAAAGGTACAATTCCCTCTTGGTAAATACAAAACAACCACAGCTCTCCAACACTCCTCTCAGCTTCGTCAAATATATAATAATAACTCGTCCCGAGCTCAACAAAAGGTGACTTCACCTTTTGTTGAGCTCGGGACGAGTTATTATTATATATTTGACGAAGCTGAGAGGAGTGTTGGAGAGCTGTGGTTGTTTTGTATTTACCAAGAGGGAATTGTACCTTTCGGGGCAAAATTTTGAGGTTATTGGCCCCAAAATCGCACACCAGTTGATCCCCAAACGAGGTAACAGGGTACCCTTGAATTGATTTTGGAACTACAATGAAGTTTTGGCTGCTATGATGCAACAGTCGAGGTCAAAATCCTTTGCTGAAAAGATGGGATGTTATTGGATTTTTGAAAGGTTGAAATGTGGGTACAGGAATGGATACCGTGAGAAAATGTTTGTGGAATGACCTGAGATGAAAAATAGCTCAGGTGAATGAACCCTTCGCGGTCTAGAATTGGAAGCAAGGATGGGGTTTGAGAGCCACTCTATACTACAGTATCTCATGAAATAGTAATCAGCTAGATAAGAGTTGATCAGTGTTATGTACCAAGTTCAATGTAGATGATAGGATTTTCGGATTATTGGAGTTGATCAGTTGATGCTGAATATTTATGAGTTTGCAATACATTATCCGATTTCACAGATTCAATCAGAAAAGAGATTCTTTATTAATGTTAATGAGAGTTATAATAATGTTATGTCTCTCTAACTTTCAATGTCACAATAGAAGAGATTAGTTGATTATTCTACTTATTCTACTGAGTAATTTATTTGGTCATATTCTCTCATTTGAAATGTCTCAATGCCTGAAATTGATTATTAGAAATGATCCTTAAATTCATTGCAGAGAGAAAGACATTGCATCCTTCTCCATGATGTTTTCCTCGAGAGTATGCCATCCAGACAGTATATAATGCAACATTATATTCTATCACAGGGAAGAGATAGCGTAAGATCTAGTTGTCTCTGATTCTATACCCTCTGAAGCCATATTGATAAAAACTATAAACGAAATTTATTGTAGCTCAATCACTTTTCTATAATTTTTAAAATACGTTCAAAATTTGTTGATACTTCATCGGAGTTGTAGGCTTGTAGCTACTGTATGATTTCCATTTCCTCTTAGAACAGTCTAAAAGTTCTATTGAACTGTTCAGTATCAAATTGATTGAGTAAAACAATTATTTATTCCAATGTCGTGAAAATGAATTGATTTCTGAATTGGCGCGTTGAGTGGATTGAAGCTGTATTTTCTGATAGGGTTCTATTCTGTAAATTGAGAAAAACGTTTTTATTGGACGTTTTGTGATACTGTTGCAGAAGGCATGTTATCTAGAAGAGAGCATTATATCCTTGTAAATCTAAATTTGGTAACGGATTGACATACTGATGTGAAACTAATTTGCTTTGCATAAATTTCTTATTCTGAATGCTGTGGCTTAATAGGTGCATGAATGTTTTGATAGCCAGGATTAGCATAAAAAAGCGGTTCTCAAGCGGTGGGTTGTGACTCACTCATTTCACTCAGTTTGATTTATTTCAACTTACTCTAACTGATTTCTCGTGGGTTGCAACGTATATAATACTAATACGAATGACTCATCATGATTCCTCAACATTGTTTATCGTTTTGATTGGAGCTTGGTTTACCTCATTGTAAGTGGGTTTATGATAGCAACATATTATTTTCGAGGTTCAATGCTTAAGTAAATGTCCTTGGCAGAATACAATAAGAATACAGTCGATGTTTCCACAATTTACTAAAATCACATTCCATCCAATTAATTATCCATTCTCGATGAATGTACTTCGAATCAATTCTATAAAATATTTTTTGGCAGTAATTACCATGATCCAGGAGAATCATGACAAAAATATTGAAATCTTAAGGGTAGGCTACGTAGAGTTGGACTTATAAAAAGGATGTTCAGTCAAATGAAAGCCTACGCCTCATATCTACCCATTTCATCGTTCTCCAAATCTCCTTCCAGAACAATCGAGACAGCAAAATTGCAAAAATTCCATTCAATTGTTCAGCTAAGGTTGGTTAAGAGATGTATCTGAAAATCATGCCTAGAATTTGCTATCTAGGTAATCTGTTAGGAATGCTGTGTGAATTGTAATTCACAAAGTTATCATCATATTTTGGCAGAATGTAGAATTACGTCTCCATCGATCGATCAGGGAAAAATCAGGGGAGAGAATAATTGATTTCGTGCAATTTGAGAAATAGTTCATCACTCAGTTACTATAACATATATCTATCGGTAGACTTCAACTGCATCCTGATTAATTGATGAGCAATTACGATGGATAAGGCGGGGCTTGATATCCCGTGATATGATAAGTTGAAACTGCTACCCAGTAATCTTTACCATCTAGTGGTAGAATTTGAAACTACGGCTCGTTACTTGTTGATCAATTAGGGAAGAGTTTGGGAGTTGAAGGTGTAGATAATCTGTAACAATAATGAATAAATTTCCGAAGTGAATAGTTTGATTGATATTAGTTCCTAGGCATCCTTGAATATGTCCAAAATTTGGCTAGCTGAATCGGTGGTAAAAATCGGTGTAATTCCAACCCAGAAATTGAAAGATGTCATATTGAGCAGCATTCTGACTTGACAAAACAAATTATTCCTCCCCTAGAATCAACCTTCAGTTGAACTAAGAAGGGTATCAAGATTCCAACTGATTTTTAAAAACAGGAAATTCAATTGCCAATTGCAAATAATTGGCTTATACACATAAAGGATAGGAAATTTCCGAATGATACTGATGCATCATCACGTCTGAATTACTGGACTGATTAACTTGAAATTTTTCATGTAGATTCCTTTTTCAACCGAGGATGTTTATAGGCCTATTTCAAATTTTCAAGATTTCAGTAGGTCAAGTTTTTGATTAGACCCTCGCGGAGCACGGGTTATATGCTACTTTCACAATGAAACAATTGAATTGTTACGAAGTTAGAACTATTGAAACGAGTTGAATATGAATGGCCATTTCCTCCAAGTGTAACTCAAAGACTTCCTCGGGTCGCAACCCTATTACTAGATTTCTGCAACAAATATGTTTCGCAAAATGATATACTTGGGAACTCACAACACCTTGAACCATCAAAGACAGAAGGCGAATGTTGCTGCATTGTTGTTGGCTTTATTTAATTATGTGCTCACGTGGATTCTGCTGTGGAGTGGATCTTCTCTCGTGTTCTGTGCTAATTTCATGTGACCATCTGTCTTTCCTTTTATCTTTGGCCTGTGTCCCACATCCCCACATTTCGGTAACAGGCTCCACACCCACGTAACAGCTGGGTAACATGTTACAGATTACTAACATTCAGGCCTAGTTTGTGCCAAAATGGAGCCAAATCGACTATACTCTCCATACACTATAATGGAAAGTAAAAAATAGCATTATAGTAAATAATAGCAGTAAGAAAATAGCAAATGATAAATAAGATTGAAGAATGTTGTGAATGATAAGTTTTAATAAGGGTACTTTGATTCTTCAATTTCCACAAAAATAAGAGAAGCCCTCACCAAAAAGTTAATCTGATACCCTCTACTATGTCCGATTTGTGAGAACATCGTTTTGTGAAGATCTTTTATCCCAGACCAAGACCACGATGTTTCGTAATGGATGTATAAATAGTGATAAGATAAACTCAAAAACCATAGCAACCTTTTAATATTTGTTTCTGCAATGGAATTTCACACTTGAAAGTGACTGAAGAGTTTGGATCATGTTGTGTTGAAAGGGAAAGTGCTATGATTTTTAATTTTTATTGAGTAGTTCCAAATAACGAAGTAAGCATGGTAGTATTATAGTGGGAATATATGGAGGTAAATTACAGGTAACATAATCAAGACCAGTGAAGTAAATTAGTAATAATTGCAATATTGATGAATTGAAAAAAAAAACAATTCTTAGAGTGTGAACAAACTTCGCGAATTGAGCTTAAATTATTAATATTATTATGTGTAATTATGGTATACTCCTGCAGAGTGGAGTCGAAATAGGATAAATTAATGCTGAAGAACTCCGTAGCTGGGAATTCCATATCATATAGATCCGAGAATATTCGCTTTTTTGAAAACCAAACAAGGTCAGTTGAGAGGCAAAATGGTCAGTTTGCTAAGCTCTTGCCAGACACTCTTGGCGTCAGAGAAGGGTACAAGTGCAAAGGGTTATTATTGTAAGCTGATATGCTGAGAAACACTGTCCTTGATGGTCGGAATTCTTTCTGTCCTTTATCCGGGACAGGTCAACGATCTAGGGACAGAATTTCAAAGGGCTGCTCCGAACCCTTCAGCATGATAACAAGCTTCCTATTGTAATACCTATCTTCAACTCTTTTGCAGACTGTTGAAGTGGTTTAGTATACCTATATAATAAGTATATTGTTCCACCTTTCTTGTCTTTTCACTGATATATAATAGGTATAATATACCTATATATCAATGGAGAGACAAGAAAGCTAGTACAATATACCTTCCGACAGACTTTTTAAAAGTTTAGTACTGTATTTCAGATAGATTCCTCCTATACATTCCTTATACTGTAAAGACAGTGTAAGTGAAACATATATTCAATCCTTTACACTTTGTGGAGAGATATTATATTGCCATCCATGTTGGGCGACATTCTTATGTGGTGCGGTATATTTGATATATACTGTAGCAGTTGTTAATATCCCTAGCTTGCAAATAAATTTGCAAAAAGTTAAGGCCGTCCGGCTCGCAAATATGCTGGGTTCAGACCACTGCTCCAGCTCAGTAGTAGATGCATGAATACTCTCAATATAATGAATCACCATAGGTTTCAATACCTGGTGATCAATAATTCTTACCGCTGCTTTTGTGAAGTTATTGAAGAATACCAATAAGAAAGTTAAAAAGATAGTTGGTGACTGATTATCAGTAACCATATATTCAATCGAGAATAATGAAAATCAACTATGGTTTTTCTAGTTGATCCTTAAAACGTCATGAATACAGGTATGCACCAATTTATCCTTTCGAAATTCCTTGAAACTTACAACGCCAGTTCTTGAAGTTCTCTGGATCCTTATATGATATACTGTAGACTTATTAATATAAATATCAGTAAGATTTTGCTGGCTGAATAGTATTACTATCATCAAAGGATGATGAGTAATAAATGCTATGAATAAGATCAATATTAATTAATTCCTTAATTATATATGCTGCGGAATAAAAATTCTTGTTACCAAGACAGCTCAAACTGTATATCACGAGATGAATTAGGAAATAATAAAAACTTCTAAGATCTTGTATGCTGACATAAAACATAAAATATATTCCCATAAAATAATATATATAAAATATCCTCATATCTATAATTCCAATATAAAAAAATTCTTTAATATTTTAATAATTATCACAGATTTATTAGCATTCACAATATTGTGAGCTGTAAAATATATATATTATTAATACTGATCTATGGACTTCAAGTCGGTTCAGAATTAGACAAATTGGAACCTGTTCCGTTTATAGATTTAATAGAACATACTTTGATCAATTAATAATAATTAATAAAAGCAACAATTTAAAATCTCAGGGTATGTGTGTTCGTGCCGTGCATGGAAATAAGCTTCCTATATGAACCAAATAAATTCATGAAAATATTTCTTATAAACTATATGATAATGTTCGGCACGTGGCGAATTTCTTAAATTTGAATAAAAAATTATATAGCGCTTTAATTAATCCCCCAATTCACTGATAAACGCCTTAGTATTAAATGAGCTCATTTAAGATAATTTGCACACTCACTATAATGATTTTCTTGTAGTTCTCGTAGAATAATTGATTATCTCCAATAATTAATTAGCCAGATCCTTTCGTCTCTGCAGGGCTCGTGTATGGTCCAGATTCCTCACAAGTTTCTATCAGTATTAAAGATATATTTACGGGAATAAATTACAGTTAAGAACTCTTTAACACACACTGAGTTCACAAATAATCGAACATTAATTACATATACTTGACATTTAAAAAAGGGATTGGCTTGATGCTTTGTACAAATTAATTAGAAAGAAGAAACCCTATTCTCCATGTGCTCCTCATAGGTCGAGATCACAAGCCAGAGAGAGCAATTCTCAGAAAAATCTCATCTCTTCCTTAAATGATTTATAAGCTTTCCTCTGATTGGCTTTCTAATCTTAGTAAGACGTGATGTAATTGGTTCCTTAAGATTCAGGGTTTTCCTAACTTAGTTATACAAAGATAAATAAAAATTTCTAAATAAATAAGTTAAGTAATAGTCTGAGAGTATTCTAATAAATAAATCTCGATATATGATGCTATAATACAATATACATTTAATTTTTTATGTGAGCTTTGTGTACTCTTGGTTTTCATACTTTTTTAGATTTCAATAAATACTCATGTAACAATAATAGTTGTCCTTATCTATCTACATAAACCTTCCCTAGTATATATAATATATATTTTATGAGTAAAAATTATAATTCAATTCGTAATAGTTGATTGAGCAATCAGCTGGTTTGTTAGGTATTGATTCAAAAAACTGTCGATTGATCCTAGATTGATTGATGTATTAAATCAAAACAAAGATTCTAACCTCAAAATGTACATGCAATCTTTTATTTTTTATAATCTACCAATAATAAACAAGCCGCTTTATAATTTTATTTTCTGCCAAAGAATTCTCATTATTGTTTAATTACAATTTTGATTCTCTACAATTGATTCTCTTATCGCTTTAGATAATATGATTACTCTTTATCATAAATAACATTCGATTTTATTTGAGTGGTACCTTGACTAGGCTATCTATTCTTTCAATTTGACAACTCTATTATAGCTCAGTTATTTACTTCAGAATTATTTTATGGTGCTAAGACACGACGTCATAACTTCTACTGATACTTATATACCTGTGTATTCAATCCTTTACATATCCTCCAAGTAGTAGCCTATAACTATGGATTCTTCAAATTTCTATATTCTATCCTTTCTCAGTAAACCTATGAATAACTCAAATACATATCAATGAAAAGGCATATCCTCCTACGGAACATACTTAGGTTTTCTGCAAGATTGTTTTATATAATGATATCTTTGTATTCTTCAATATACAGTCCAGCGTACCAACTATATATTCAGATTTTCCTAAAATATGGTTTCATATACCTGTTTATATAGTCTCTTATATATAGTTCAGTCTTGTATAGAGCCGACAAAATAGATAGAAGAATAAAAGAGGACAGCAGATTGAAAAGAGTTCGTGCTGCTCAAAAGAGTTGCTCAGATTTGTGTCAAAACAATTTTCTGGTTGAGTTTTGACGAGGAGGTGCTTGCATGATAGTGATCTGAAAACTGATGCCTTCAACGTTCTGGCATAAAATAAAATAATCTTAGAAGTTTTCTCTGGTTCTGGTATCTAGAAATGGACTCGTTCACGAGCGAGGACTCCTTCATCTGATTGTACGTTTTTGGAGACGCAATTTATGCAATATTAGAATTTGATTGGAAACACCAGAGTCACCAGGTGACTCTGATGGAGAATAAAAGAACTTTATTAAATTAAATCCATAAAAAAAAATAAAATTAAACATAATTAAAAATATACAAACTTGCAGGAGAAGGCCGAATAGTGGAATACCATGATAAAATGATAAAAGCATAGATCATGCTATCCTGTACCGACTATTGGATTTGAAAACAGTTTGAATTGGATACATTTATTTTGATACGGTTCCAATTAAATAGAGAACTATAGTTCATAACCTTTTTGGTGAGTGCTACTCTTATTTATCAGGAGATAAAAACCAAGTATCCTGTATTAAAAACTTCTATTCACAACATGTTTCATCTTAATGTAATTTCATAAGTGGATGCATGAAAATGACTTTAAGATGTTGAAACATGTTGTGAATAAAAGTTTTCAATAGCTGTATGCTAATATAATCGTTTGTTAATGCCTTATGCTGTCTGCTTTCCTGTATTCTCATTCTGTGATATTATGTTGTATTGAAACCGATCTACATAGCAGTAGAAAGTTTTTGATGTATCATGAATAGAATTGTTCAATTATAACAAAGAAGCAATGTATCATGATGATAATATTGATGTTATAGTATGTCAAAGCCAAAAAAGAAAAAAGTGTTAATTTCTGTTCATCTGTTATCAGTATTTTTATGAGCAGTGTTTGACAATTTATCATTTTTGATTCATTCTAAAACAAAATGGCTCACTGTATTACTTTATAAGTTCTAATAATTGTTATGGAGCACTCTGAAATATTTCAATGACATGCAAAATCAGATAACTTTGTAGAGTAGAAAACTGGAAGTAGGGTGTTGACAGATTTGTCTTCTTGTATTGATGGGTATGACTTGATGACACCATTTATCTATATATTATGTTCCAAGAAAATTAACAAAATTATGATGTTTTCCCATTGAGATCAATACATTTGATTTTACTGTATCGGGGCGTTTGAATTGATGTACAAACTTTATGGATACAAGAATGAATTTTTAGTTCAGTGATAACTACAGTGTATAAAGTTTGCATAAATAATCACTCACATATTATCATTTCATGAAATCCTTTGTATAATTTTGATTTATAGATAACTTCAAACTTATTCCTCCAATACTGGATCGATAAGCCGATAGTATTGGCTGGATACCATTGAGATTGAGAGAACCAATTATTATTATTACGAAAAATGTTCACCCCAGCATCCCTCACATGTCAAATGGAATCAATTTTTGATAACCGATCAGAACGCTCTTCCATACTGACGGGGATATCTTGACTACAAGGACGTAAACAAGATTCCCCCTAGAAGAAAAAGGGAATTTCTTGCCGGGGGAAATTCCCTCGGGGGAAAGTGGGAGAATGTTTACTCACAAACTTGACCTACCTCAAGACTGTTCAGTTTGTTGCGGTAGTTGTGAGTTGTACGTTACAGTCCCTCACGGGAGCGTTACCCCTCAATCCTCCATCCCATCACTGCCTTCTCTCTCACTCTATTGCACTTCTTCCTCTCCTCTCTCAGTTCTTTCTCACTCTTCTCTCTCTTTTTGGCGCCGGACAGGCAAACCAACCCCGGAAACCTTGAATTCCCCCAAAATTCGGGCGAGCATCATCCATCAACTACAACTCCAAACCACCTCTACTCTCTCTTTTCCTCACTCATTCTCTCACTTTTCTCCTCACTCTCTCTCTCTCTTTCTCACACGATTTGTTTTCGATCCTGCCTCACACTCCCACACCATTCCCTTGCCGTCCTTGTGACGTAATAGTTTCCTCACAAATACTTCCTATTTCAATTTTTGCTTACCTCTCTCTCAAATAAATTAATATCTCTAATGCGTATTCTTATCATTTTACCGCTTTTAATGATCTCTCTCTCTCTCTCTCTCTCAACCTCTCTCTCTCTTTCTCACTTTTCACCATCATCATCACTAAGAAACGAATTCTATGTATGGAATTGATTTGAAATTATGAGAATTGATAATGATATTAAGAATAGAATATCGTCCTAAAATAGAATTTATTATGACATGAAATATTGCCTTTATATTGTAATTAGATTCTTCAATCTTACTGTAGCCTACTTTACCAGTTTACCAAAATAGGATTTTCAATTGAAATAATATAATTGAATACTTTTAAAAAATTTCTCCCGATTGAAAAATGCATACTGTATAGTTGATTGATTTTTGGTATTTGTTGACATTTAAATGTCACACTATCTAAACTACCTCAACTTGTCACTGTTTGTTGAACATCAAGGCAGGGAAGTTCCTGTACAACGAAGATGATACCCAGTGCCCTGGAACACGTCCGTAATAAAATCCACAAAACATAATTTTTATACATTGACAAATTACAATTATAATTCCTCATTCATTCTTTATTCATTTATACAATAAGTACATTATCAAAATGATAGGGAGAGGAAAAATAAATTAACCTTGTTCTATTCCTCTTCCAGATTTAGATAACACATAGATCTTCTCTCAAAAAAATATTTTCCTGTCTCTCTTCAATTCTTCTTCCCATTCTATTTTATTCCTGTTTATCCTGTCCTTCTTCAATACATCTACATTATCCCCAACTATTTTTATTTTCATTTTTTTTTTTTGCTTCTCCTCAATCCTTTTTTCCTGCTTCCTTTCAACCCTTCTTTCCTCCGCTTTTCTCCGATTCCTCTTCATTTCAAGTTTATTCAATCGCTCTTCATTATGTTCTTCTTTCTCTCATTCTTAATTTCCTGAATTATTCTATTTTATTCTCTCTCATCAAGCACTCTTCAAACTCTATTTATTCTGGCTTTATTCAATCCTTCTTCGTTTTTTCCCTTCTCAATTTATATTTTGAAATAACTGTTAACTCTATCTCTCCCTTTCCCTCTCACCCTCTCTCCCCTTCTCAGCTTCTTTTTTTATCTTTCCCTCTTGCACTCTCTCTCGCACTCTCTCTTTCTCTTTCTCAATGATTTCTTCTATTCTTTCAACCAACACATCCCCACACACTCGCACACAGCCACGCACATTCCTGCCCCGAAAAAGAGGAAGGAGGAAACCATTTCCTGTTTGATTTATATAACAAGCAACGTGTGGAGTGTGGACTCACTCCAGTGCAGTTTTCGAGTTGGTTTGCCTTCTTTTCCCAGTGCTTCCGGACTTGGCCTTTTTTCCTTCCACCTCTTCGTTGTCAACCCCGTTTGCTTTGCGGGGATGCTTTGCTGAACATCGTATCATATTCAGTGGCATATCGACTGGAGAATAATGTTCGATGATCTGGAAACCAAAGAATGAATTCAGGATTAATAAATTTCAAAATTTCTCAAAATTCTAAGACAAATCTGAAATCAAAGTAGCATTCTTCCAGGTGGCAGTCTATTCAAATCATTGCACCAGTTGCGTATATTTCGTAGAGATTTTCTCATGTATAGGAGCAACCGATAAAACTTATCTTTAATCGATAAAACTACGAGAAAAGCTTTGCTAATCATCGTATCATATTCAGTGGCATATTGACTGGAGAATAATGTAGGATGAACTGGAAACCGCAAAAAGAATTCAAGATCAATGAGTTGATTATGTTACGGGTGGTGAGAGAATTGGCGATCATTGATAGAAATGATAGACCATATAGTTCAATAAACCCTATCAAAAAATAAATTAATATAGATTCATCTCTGATAAATTTCCCCAATTCTGAACTCGAATACGTAGTGGGCCGTGGGTTTTAATCCCACCATAGTTGTGGGCTTGATCATCTTATTTCATCAAACACAACAAACGAAGTCCTATGTGGAAACTATTCAACTTAAAAACGTTTGACTATAAAAAAAGTCATTGATTGCCTTGCACTTTACATGAAATTTGCTGATGAATTTGACAGCTTAAGGTGAATTCTCAAAATTTCACAATTACTTTTAGTCAATGCAGACTGTAAAATCTCAGTTTGATAAGAGCTTAGTTAAATGTTGCCAATACCATTCTAACTGGAAGTTATCAAATTGACGGAGCGGTTTTACTCAGTGGTGATGCTGATAAGCTATCGTTTAGTTAAGAATCATGCGCCTGCCACTTCCGTTGGACTCTTGAGCCAATTCCTCTGAATATGATTCATGAGACAGGTTGTGAAATCGCTTTTCCGGTGGTTCGGAACACACCTTGAACTGAGGGTCCATTCATCTCTCATTATCATCTGCCTTATTACCAAGCACAAGCCTAGGGCTCATGTGGGCATCAACCTCATCAAGAAATAATAATAATAACTACCCTTTACCAAGAAAATAAAACACATATATCACTAAAGCCAGTTAGGCTAGTTCAATTTGGCACACATCAATTTTTGAACGTACGATTTTTGCCGTCCCAAATCCTATTAAGGTGCGTACATATATACGCGCCGCGAACATGAGCAATTCACTTTTAATCAGCTGACTATATCTGTATTTTTTTACAGAAACGATAAGATACAAATATAAAAAGCTTGACATCAGCTGATTAAAAGTGAATTGCTCATGTTCGAGGCACGTAAATCTGTACGCACCTTTAGATTGACATGATGTCAAACAGATGTAATGATGTTTTTCAAGTTTCGTTTACTCTAGTAGATTTCATAAAGACGGCAAAAAATCGAACGTGCAAAAATCGATGGGTGTAACTGGATTAACTCTTTTCAGTCATGGCAAAAACTACTTGAAAAGACGACTGCAAAGTTAATGGTGCAAAAACATAGCAACGAACCTTATTTCTGATCGGCAATTTCTTATTACCCTCAACTGAACCCTTCTGCTCCTACGAGCTTGACACAGACTTCCGACGTTTTCTACTGGCCAAAAATGCCGAAAAACGTTCAAAATCAGTCACGAATAGTCCGTGAAATTGCTGAAGTGAACCCCGGAACCTGTTCCTTCCTTTACGGATGGATTATTAATTATTAGTCTACACCTTCGGCTAGACTAACGAAATTTTTTCGGGTTCCTGGCTTGCACCTGTACTGGAGACCGTTATCTGGGAGAAACAATAGGCAAGTAAACTAATTGAAAAAAACATTCTATCAAGTAATCTAATTTTGAGATGATGCCTGCAGAATTGAGTCCAATACAGCGAAATGCTGGCTGTTCGGTACACTTTTTTATTATTTAAATTGGATAATCTTTTTCAATATAATTTTTAAGATCATTATGAGTGAGAAAAAGTGGCAACTGAAATTTTTAAGTGATCTAATAAGCGAGTTATGGGTTGTTGAAGTGCTAAACTCCGTTTTGTTTCCAGATCATGAACGGTTTCGACTTAGAACTAGAATAAGAACAAACTTCTCTCAAAAATTCAAAAAATGTATCTTCCCAAACTAAAACATTTCATTCCCCATATCGTTCATAAATAAAAGAGTACCATTTTTTTGTAAATTCGATAACTTGTTTATTATGGCATTAATCGCAAAAAAACTAATATTAGAACAAAGCCAATGATATACTGAATGTATTATCAAAAAACTCGAATGGAAAATTCGAAACCGTTTATGATCTGGAAAGAAAACGAAGTTTAGCACTTCAACAACCCATAACTCGCTTATTAGATCACTTAGAAATTTCAGTGGCCACTTTTTTCACACTTATAGTGATCTTAACAATTATATTGAAAAAGATTATCCAATTTAGATGAAACTATAAAGGTCTATCGAACAGCCTTATATGAAAAAGAATAACGTTAGCGTGGAATGTGGAATTATTATGCTGAATATGATTCAGTCCTTTTGAGCGACTTGCTTATTTTATGGTTATAGGTATCAATTCCAGTCTGGGGTGATCTACCAGTTATTTATTATAAAATATCAAGAATCCATAATTGTGATTTGTGATGAGATGATAATATGCATATAAATAAGAAATATGAATGCATTTTCCAATGATTTCAGATACTTGAGGTCCTTGTGTGTGTCCATGCTATGTGGGAAAAGCATCCTCTGACACCTTCAATGCAACAAATTCACTTTTAAATACAGGTAAACACAAATCAACATATCTATTATAAGCATCACACATCACATTCATCAAGAATAATCAATTATAATAGAAGACATGTTACAGTGTATGATTTGGCAAAGAAAGTGTGACAGCAGAGTAATGATATTAAAGTAAGGAAGAGTTTTTGTAACATTTTCAATATTTTCCACTTGTTTTAACTATCTACTTGGAAATTCTATCATAACTACCATACAATGAGGTCTAACTATTTTCACTTCTTCAATGTGTACATTTCTAAATACGTCTACTTTTTGAATCATTCTAAATCAAACGGTATTCTTCGCCATTCTCCATTCTCTTGTGTGAGAGAGTAATATTATCGATTGAAATATTGCTATAGATTTTCTGAATTACATCCAAACACTATTATAATTTGTGAAACAGATACAGTTCTATAGAATATTTATAAAGTAAACTAATATCAAAAACTTAGTATTCAAGCCACAAAGTAATTATTAATGTCTACCATAAGCAGATTACGAGCAGAAGTTGAATTGAGAAAATGGCGAAGTAGTGGTAGTCAATATAATATATTGACTTTATATATATATTATATAAATCCGATGTGCTCCAAACTAATTTGCATCACTGTGTATGGTATAGAAGAACATGGAGAGAATATAATCCATATCCGAACAGGTGGCTAGACTCAGACTAAATTTTGCATGAGGAAGATCAATATTTTTCCATCTTTACTGGACAAGGCTACTGTTGTAAGCTGTAGAAATAATAATATTTCTAAAAATATTCAAGTGGAAGATCTTTTAACAATGAAATTCCTGCAAGTTGCGATAGTATTTTTCCCCTCGAAACAACTTCCTCCATTCAAAATCCTTGAATTTTGAATTGTCCGAATCAATTGCAATTTCGAATTACACAATTTGGAGGCATCATTTTGTAACGGGAATATATATTTTAATTATAATTTATAACGAGTTTTGGTGCACAAGTATAAAATCATAGAGGAAAGATGTATAGGCGAGCATTATTATAAACAATAATTATTATTCTATGGCATAGAATAATGAATTTCATTACTGTATGAAAATATAATATATCATTATCAATATTAATGCATTTTTCACAGATTCAATATGAAATAAATTAATGGTTTCACAGTCAAAATTAAATATATCCGTAGAATTTGACCCTTGTATTCCTATGTTTCCAGTCTATAACTCTAGGATATAGAATACGGACATCTCAATCAAAAGTATGTAGCCTAATAGTAATGGGGCAAATCATACGAATTGAATACATTATGTATTCAATAATACATATACAATAATACATCATGGACTGGGGAAACACAAACGAATAAGACGTTATAATATATTCGAGTATAATCATCATATTTCCATGCTCATAGAATAGTAATTGGTTTTCATCAATTTCAGTTTACGTTCTACCTTGTTCTACAACAATGAATTCGATTGGAAATGTCATTTTCTTCAAAGAAACTATAATAATTATAATCGATGATATTAATATTATTTGAAGTCTATCTGAATTTTTCAAGTTATAATTAATCCTCTGCAATAACATAATTGGTTCCCATAGGATCACCCATCCTCACAATTTCTACCCACAATGTACTGCTCAAACATCAAAATACTACTTCTAATAAAGACATTAAACACTACATGCGGGCTATTCTCATATGAAAATACAGAGACTTGATTTGTACTACTTGACACCATTTTTAATGCTGCATCACGTTTTTTATCAAGGAAACCATAAAAATTATGTGGGGGACCGCTATAAATTCATCTAGACACCATTATAATTTTAGAAAAAGATGGGTATTTATGTTGGTTTTTGAAAACCACGGGTACCCTCACATGTTTTTTTATCCGTTTACTTCAAAAAACATGGTTCATTGGGAGTTTTCAAGTGTTATCTTGTCTTCTTGTTTATTTTAGGCGCATAAAAATGTTGGGAGTAACAGCGATACGAGCAATAATACACCATTAAAGGATGTAATTTACACATTGAAGGCAATACGGGGCTTGTATGGAAGCCTTAGTAGCCAATGACTAAGCAACGTTAATCAGGTGGAGCGGGGGTGGGGGATTAATAATAAGAGGGTGAATTTTAGGGGGCGGTGCTTAAGTTGCTCACTGTACTTTCATGAAACCTTACCCCCCCTTTCTGTAGGACTCAACCCATTTCATTTCCCCCCACACTCACCCACCAACCCGCAGGGTAGTAAGCAAGATCCTTACACACACAATACTGGGCACCATATATGTAGCTTCACCCCTATCATTAAATGATTTATTACTCCCCAAAGTGTGGACTTTGAGTACGAGTAATTTACTTTTGAGGGATGTATTACTTAATCTTGCTTTGCCACCGCCACCCTTATTCAAAGGCCTAATACTTCCGCTGGTCTGTCAGTTTTTAATTTCTGGTCCATTCTTCAAACTTGGCCTATTAGCCTTCACAACTGTATGACATCGTTGTTGGGGATGGTCTATATTTGTTGAAACCCCTAGTACGTCTCCTTCACTGAAATCACTATACCGAACAAGTTTCAAAATTTCTTTGGAGCTGATTATAAATTAGAACCACACAATGTCGAAATATTGAAAGTAAGAAAGAGTCTATTAAAGTGAGATTGAATATCTATCATTGTTCCAAATGGAATTCTATTTCATGGCTCGCTAGACGTTTAAAAATAATCTTCATCAAGAATCTCCATTTTTATTAATGTAGCCCACAGCTTCTATTATGTGGTAGGTTATTCCACATCCCCGCGAACCAGATTATCAAAATTTTTGGGAAAATAGTAAAAACATAATTTACTATCAAACCGTTATATTTAAGTAGGCTACCCCTGTTAGTCTATCAGATATGCGGCTTCAAGAAACCGCTTGTCACGTTATGAGCATCTACGATCAAACTAAACTATGATTAATGGTGTTTCAAAAAGTGATAGTGAATGGACTAACCACGTCGGTTTAATCTGGTAACTTGAGTCAATTGTTTCAAAAAGGGGTCCACGAGTCTATTAATCATCCAAATCATTGCCATCAAATACAGCGTATAGCTTATAGCTTATTTGTAGTTGTGTAATTCAGTACATTTCAAACTCAATTTACAAATGATACACAAGATTTCTTCCACTTGATGTAAGAGGAGAAATTGTTTTCTTTAATGTTATACGATTCAGATATTAATCAGATGAGGTCTAATAACTCAGAGGTTGAAAGGTTCGATGTCGAATGAAAATGACTTTTCCAGTGAAATTATTGATGCTCCTATGTAAATGCTATGTTTTTTGTCCGATTCTTCATCAATGTTTACTTGAAAACAATATCATGGAGAATAGTCAGTATTGATTATATTATACTTCTATTATGTTGGAGTAGCCTATAACAATAGAAGTCAGTTCAGGAAATGACTGATTCTCACCTCTAAATATCTGCAAAGCCTCAGTAATTGTGTTGGAGCAGTTATTGTGTATAATTTTGGTCCTCAAAATATACGTCCCCCACTATCCCAACAATGTTTTTATACTTTCAATTACATTATAATACTCTCCCAATTGTCATTTCAACATTTGATGAGATTATTTTGAAGAACAATGAATCGAATCCTGTAGTTCTACTGTAGTCGAAAACTTGATTTGCTACATGTAGCACTGGAAACATTAAAAAACTACTCATTGCTCGTGAATCGAACCCAGGACCTCGCAAAGTGTGCCAACCACTTGACAACAGCAACCGACAATTGCCTCTTCACCAAAGAGCCCCCCATAAAAATAGAAATAGGTAGCACCCGTACATTATTTTCAAAAATATGAGCAGCTGCATACAAAGCGTGCACGTTTTGCCTCTGAATGGCAACATGCTTTTTAAGTAGTTTTTTTTATACTTTTTCGTCAAAAATCACTGGTCGCTTGTGCCATAAGCGTGAATAAAAAACGCAACAAAAGCATTTTTTTAAGGCTTTCGGAACGGTGCGGGATACCCTGTCAACAGGGGGTCACCCGACATATATATTTTTTGCAACTTTACAACCGTCGTTTGCATACGGAGTTACTACTGTTCCTGTTCTGTAATAACAGATGACAAGAATATGGAAGTGTAATCGTAAACTACTAGTTATAATGTTCAGTTCAGTATGTAGTCTTACCGAAGTCATACTTTTTGGACAAACGTTTTAGATATTCGTAGATGAAAAATGTTGATATCTTTGCTACTATATACTGTAGCATAGAAATTTGAGGAGCAAGTCTACAGGAAAGAATCCATACAAGCTCTAGAGAGCGTATCGTAAAAGAATAAGAATATAATATAAGTGAAATAATTTAAGCCTACATAATAGAGCAGTATGAATTTCAACATGTGCATATAATGAAAATTAGTAAGGACTCTGAGCTGTTTTTAGCAAGGAATTGTACGTTTGGAGAGAAAAACTCTTATTTCCAGCGAAAATCCAATAATTTAATTGTGAACGCTATATTCACAGATTTATCTAACTTTATCACCTAATAATAATAATGGTGAATAATTCTTATTTCAGAGAGATATCATCCATTTTCCTACTCTGAAAACAGATATGGATAGAAATCATGTATGATGTTTGTTAAGATACAGAAATGAGCACTTTGAAATTCTTAAGACTCAGAATATAATATATTACATATAGTGTATGACTTACTATATAATATTCATTCATTCCTTTTTTTCAGTATCAAATACGTTAAATGATGAATATAACAAGAGTGCACTCTATTCGTTATCCAGCTCTGAAATAGAAAAAGCGTCTACTAGTGATTGAGAAATAATCAGAACTGAGTATTTTGAAGCAGTTATAACTCATAAGCCGTTCGTCATCCCATATCTGAATATCAATTTGATATCCTTGACGTCCCGTTCTCGTTATGCTTGGAGCTTGATGATAAAAGCAGTCCGGCAGTACTTTTTCCAAAAACGCGGAAGGGAATAAAACCCAAGGGGTAGTCGCCCCTTGCGACGGGGCAGCTGTAAGGGTGAACACTCTTTCCCGGTTAAGGGCTGAAAATAAAAGCTCCTCAGCATAAGCATACATTAGCATTTTGCAACAGTCCCTTTCAAGGGTAGTGGGGCGCGTTTCATATTATGCAAACGTTTTGATCGTGGAAAAAGAGAAAATGAATCAAAGAGTGAGAGAGATATTATGCATACGTTTTGATCGTAGAAAGAGACAGAAATATTGGAAGAGTAAGAGGGAAGAGAGGAAGAAAAAAGACTGACAGCGAATTATAACGGGTGAATATTCGCTCCATTCATCTGAATAAAAGCTGCATGAATAAAGAAAGCAAAAGGTTTGGATTGGGTATGCATAAATCATATAATAGCACAACGGCTAGTCCGCCATTTTGGATTTCCTGCTACTTGATTCTAGTCTGTCTTGTATTTAGTTTAATTCTGTGATGTTTATAAACGGTTATAAACAGAGTATGCCTAAAAATGTGGATAATTTTCACGCAAAATAATTCATTAGAAACAGATTTCAAGTTGTTTGTGAGAGACATTATTGTTTGCAGAGAGAGTATGTCTAGTACTGTAGCTTGCGTGATTGTCACAAAACATAGTATCGGGCAGAGTTAGGCAATACGTTGTAATTTGAAATATTAAGATAGACAACGCAAGAATACCTTGTATTCTAAAACGGAGAAAATACAGATGAATGTAGAGTGCCCGGAACAAGAATTAGTTGGTGAGAGAAGTTTGAAAATGTATAAAATTTTTGAGAAAATTTGTATTCATGAGAATTGGATGACTAGCAAGTAGTAGCTAACTCGCATACATCAGTATTACGATTTACCAGGAATTTTATTTCAGAGTGAATAAATGCTCCCCGTGGATAATTCCAAAAAATGCTTCTCTCCATGTATTGAATAAATTCCGCTTATGAATATTTTCGGATTCTTGTCTGAACAAATTGATCCATTTGACCATTTCTATACTATATTTCTAAACCTTCCCCTAGCCCTGACTGATATGAAGGCATGATCACAAGAATCTTTTGGAAATTCAGATGTCAGATGGAAATCTATATAAACGCCTTTCAAATGATAAACCAGCCTTTCAAATGATCCAATTCAACCGCCCGAATTCTTGTGATAACTGTTTTCTTGTACTTTAGCCAAGAGGTTCTTCTTGAAACAGTTTTACCCCTCCTTACCAAAACGCAACTCCAATCTCAATCTTGTACATTCTCTCTAAAAATCGGCCGAATATACAAAGTTTTCAGAGTCAGTGAGACATATACTCTTGTAAAAGTTTTTAAGAAGCAAATGGAACGATGAACTTAATGGACGAAACTGCTATGTGCTAATGACTAAGGCCAGTAATTGCTACAGAAAGCCATCAAAAAGCGAGTGTGTCAACTTCTGGAATTGTCGCAATAAAGTTAAGGTTTTTCTGAAAATGGGGACTAAGGAAAAAGTTGTTAAAAATCATGGATAAAAGTAGCTAGTCAGTTAGAAATGGCTTTTTTAATATTCATAAGATGAGAAAAGTTGGGAAAGCCGATCATGACATGGTTGAGGATGGAGAAGAGAGAAAAAATAGAGTGATTGAGAGGAAAATGAAAAGAGGGAGAGGAAGAGGAAAGAGAAGAAGAAGATGAAGAAAAAGGAGAATTGGAAGAAGATGAAGGAATAATGGAAGAGGAGGTGGATGAGAATGTAATGGTGGTGGTACAGGAGGATGAGTTAGAGGATGATGATAAGTTGGCGGAGAAGGAGTAAGATGAGGTCCTGGAGAAGGAAATGTGGAGGAGGTCTGAATGCGGAAAGAGTGAATAGAACGGGAAGAGGAGGAGGAGGAAGGGAAGGGGTGGGATTAGGAAGAGAAGGAGAAGTAATATGAGAAAAAGAAATATAAGAGGAGGAAAAGGAGGACGTGGAGGTGATTCAGGTGGAGGAAAAGGAGTACAAGGATAAGACTGAACAGGGGAAGGAGAAAAAAGATAATAAGGAAGAGGTGGAGTCAGAGGAAGAGATAAAAGAGGTGATGTGAGAGGAAGTGAAGTACAAGAAAGTGAGGGACAACGAAGGAGGAGAAGGTGGAAGATTAACCGATTGATTGATTTTCATTATGATGTGCTGGGTCTCAACAGACCCATTGCACTCGAAATTATTCCAATACATAATCAGATAAACAAAATATACACGAATCACAATTTAACACAAAATATGAGTCTTTAAGTAATGGAAGGAAAGGGGACTTTGGGAAGGATTGATGAAGAGGTGTCGGCATGAAGAAAGAAGGGTATTAGAAGGAAAATAAATGATAGTAGAGGAGCAGAAAATGAAAAAAGGAGAGGTAGCGATTGAGTGAGAAAATTATAGTCATGATAGCCACTACCCTGAACACTTCTTAGATTTTTGAAAAACAAAGAACCCATAACCCGGCTCATTTTTTGAACTTGAAAAGTAATAGAAGCTAAAAAGTGGTCCCTTTCTCCTACTATACCCTCAGGGGTTTCAAAGACGTGCAACCCCTTTTCGGCGGAGTAAGAGTGTAGGTGAAAGTACTTCCAATTATCGTTATATTTGCCGGCAGTTCTCTCCCTTCTTCAAAAAGTTCTTTGCGGGGAGGAAAACAGAACGGCTTATAAAGGGGAAGATGTACATTTATAATAACCAAACGTTATGAAAGCTTGCCGAGTCTTATAGCGATTGGAAGAAGAGAGAAAACTAAGTTTCAGCTTGATCTTACTTAGAGGTGGAGAGTGTTCAAAGTCCGCAATTCAAATGATAGAAGAGAGTTGGAAGAAGTTAAGAGTGGAAATTCACGAAAAAATCAAACAATTAGATTCACTGTTTGTGATTATTATGAAGTAAATTTGAGTAAATTATTGACATGAGGTTATTGGTTCATCGATAACTATGTTGTGGATAATTACTTATCCTAGTTCTGATATCATAGTTATTGTATGAATAGATATTTCAACTCTTGCTATTGACTTCCACTCGAATTATATTTATTGCAATCATTGTTGAAGAACTTATTCAGATTTTCTCTACTGAAGATGATGATTACAAAATCCTTGCACTTGTGCTTTAGAAATGTGTTGGATGATAGTAAGAGATTAGAGTAAGTGATAATGATAGAGAGTAGGCCTGAGTGATTTTGCTGCTTATAAATGTCTGTCAGCAGAACTGGCCTCTAGCAGACCATTTCTCGAAAGAACTGAGAGCATGGAACTCATTCCAATCATTGCAATAAGATGGTCTTGGTTGATAGGAGTTCAACCACTCTCCTATTTTACATCACTTTGGAGAAATCGAGTAATACGCTATTTCATAAGAATAATGAACATATGCTGGCCTCCTATTGCCTCTGTCTGTGGTGTGGAACAGAAGTGATCATAAGGTAGTTCCATCATAAGTCTCTGTGAACATGTTTCCTAGTTCATTCAAGAGTTAAAACTAGGAACATTCATCGATTCTCAGAATCTTAATACTACATATAAATTTATCGATTTTCCATCAACGGACTTTAAAGCCCCTCACACACATCGATTTTTGTCCGTACGATATTTTGCTGTCTTTATGAATTCTATTGAACTGAACAGATGATTTCAAACAGATGATGTTTGTCAAGTTCCAAGGACGACAAAAAATCGTACGACCAAATATCGATGTGTGTGTGTAGCTAGCTGTATAGCAGTACAATGAATTAAAAGACTACTTTACCTATCAAAAGCCTATTTCTTCAGTAAGAAAGTATAAAGACGTTCCTACAGATTACAGATCGAAATCTCTAGTCGAAATTTCTGACAGCAATATTCAACTCCAGGAAGCGATACAGATCATTTCCACAGCAGACACTATCAGCTCACCCCTGTCTTAATCGATTTCCACCTATCATGACTCTTATTAGCATAGTTTCTAGGTCACGAATAGTGTCTGTCTCAAACAGTAAACAAAGAAAGATATAGGAAGGAGAAGAAAAGTATTTTGAAGAGAGTGAAGAGAGATAGAGAGCGTGCAGTTGACAGAGAAACACAGGGAGAAAAAGAGACAGTGGAGAGAGTGTGAGTAAGTGTGAGGGAGAGATAGTAAGAGAGTAAGCTAACAGCAGGCGACTACCGTAACGAATAAAATTACCACAAAATGTTAACTGGATGGAAAAAATATAACAAATTTAAAAAATTACCATATAACAGGTTGTAAGTGATGGATCCACGGTAAGGGATGATGTACATGGTGGTACCTTGATCACGCAAGGTGAGGGGAAAGTTAGACACATAAATCATGAATACATTACCTTCTATACACACAAAAACACCCACACATATCTAGATTGAATCGCAGATAATGCTTGATTATTGTGAGCATCGGTTGAGTGTAAAAAACTCATGGTTGTCCTTTACCCGTTCAACTCATCACCTGCTTCCTTTAATAGGGGTTGATTTCTTGGGGTGGGGGTGTGTGAGGGTAAGGCGCGTGCTCATCATCCCTTAAAAAATGACTTTCAGTGATCACCTGTACCATTCTTCCCCTTTCCGGAATTGCTGCTATAACGGGGCCGGAGCATCTTGTTTTATAGTGTCTTCTGCCACTCTTCACCCCTTGTAAATTATCAGCCACCCCGTCTGTCAAGGCCAGACTGCACTATAGTAATTGTCTGTTGTCTCTGCGAAAGGAGAATGATTTGGAAGATGGTAGCTTATACCTTCAACTTGGTCTTGTTGGCAACAAGATTGCTGGTATGGCAGAATCATGGAAGATGATGGATTAGATCTGGAATATTGAAAAGTTTGAATATCAAAAGTCATTGATAAAATTATTGCTATAACTCATGATGAGATTGCAGAATAGAGCATCAACATTTGTTCAAGGTAAAAGTGCTGAAGCGTGTATTTGAAACAAGCCGTATGAGAATCATAGATCAAGGAGCTTCTAAGGATCAAGGTGCGAACAAGTTTGGTGCGATAAAGATCGATGCCAATCTGTGCAATAATATAAACGATTGAAGTCATGTATACAGAGAGCTAAAATCTTAATATCAACTCATTGTCCTGTTTGTAGCCTTAGGGACTGGATGATATATTCCAGAGGCAGAAGAGCTAGAAGCTATCAAGCTATCTACCAGATTCTCTGAGGTACTTTAGTATCCAATGTATGTTAACATGGAATTCCAATGTCACTATGATCGTTTCCTGATCTAGTCACGACAAACTAATAACTGTATAACCTACCAGTGGAGCTCAACATTTCATTAATAAAATTAGAAATTATAGTAATCATATCAATTTACTTTTCCTGTACAAATCTTCAGCGTGCAACCAGTCCATCCATCCATATCACTGAGAGATTACTGTAATACAAACATTTCATGCTTCTAGACTTTGAATTATTGTGACAGAAACTTTATAAATTGCATAACAAAAACGGACTACCAGTCTGTCAGTAGACAGTGCCGAACTATTTTTTTGTATTGATAGCAATTATTTCATTTTTGGACTATGCTTTCATGTGGACAGAATAGGTTTTTCAATACTTTCTCTGTTTTTGTATTCATGCCATACTCTGTATATAGTGAAAAGTGAAGGCTAGTTGAGAAATTTGTATTGGGCTCTGCTATAGGTATTTTTTCATATTTGAAAAATATTTGTACTGAAAATCTAGTTGCATTGTTCTGTCTATGCATCTCATTCGTGGAATTTCAAAATGATGATAAATGTCTGAGCCCAGAGAAGAATTCACGATGTTAGATCTGCAGGGGCTTTGTTCTTGAAGCTTGCATCCTCTCACCACTCACCTCTCAGCCCAATAATCTCCCAACTTCCGCCAGTTTCATAGAATAAACGAAAATTGCAGATGATCCAACCCAACCTAACCTAACTCAACCTGACCTAGCAGCTGTTTTCCGTTTCTCTTTTGCGTTGTTGTGGTTTAACATTCGATCTTTTTCTGTTTTTCCAAACCAATTTCAACGCCACCCCCCTTGCACCCGCAGAAGGCCAGCTATTAGTTTACATCAGTCTTCTAGAATTTCCTTCTCCATTGTTTCTTCTTCTTCAGCTTCTGTTCGGCTTTTATTTTCTTTCGCGATCTAATTCGCCATCGGAAATCGAAGTCTACAACAAACAAGTCTCGATTATTTTGTGCCGGCGTATTATGAACGTCACCATTCATTCACTGATTTCTTCTCCTGTTTCCGTAAAAGCGAATACTATATTATTAAAACGGGCGGCATTTTCTACCGTTATCCCATTAAACTACTGGTTTTCAACTGAAAAGTTGGCTTTGTTCAGAAATTTTTGGTAGCTCAGGAGCTGTCGGGAAACTGAAAGGTTGAGATCAACATGCAACTTGACTATTGCTGCCTCAGCCATTTTTGCTGCCTAAATTTGAGGCACCACAAATTCAATGACGCTATATCGCTGTGACTCTATGAAAGAGGTTTGGAAATTTCAAATTTTAATCCGAGGAAAAATCAAAAAGCATATACAGAAAAATCTGTCAACACGGGTAAAACGTCAATCATTTATTTATAGGTTCTGCGAAACTATAAGTAATTTACATTGTGAAAACCTCGAATTTATCGCCAGTGAACTATAGAATATCTTATATAACGTCAAGAAATTGGGACGATGGCAACTTAGCCAGATGAAGAAAGGTTAGAACTACATTTTTCGTACTTGGACTTTGGGGCCTTTGTTTGTTTATTCACATTTTATTTTGATTTTGAACTTGTGTTTTCAGATACAATTCAGTTATAGATTATAACTATGTATATAAATGAGTATGTATTATAGATTATTATACTGTATATGATGAAGTATGTATTTTCTTAATATCATTATTGTAAGTGTTTTCTCCATATGAAAACTATGTTTTATCATTTTTCCTCGGTTTAAAATTAAGATTTTGAAAATTCTTGTATTGTGTCACCCTGATTTTAGGGTCATTGAATGTGTGGTCCCTTGAATTACGTTGTAACCAAGTTCCACTGTATTTCCGTTTATTGCCTTGTGCACACGACTACGATTCGCATGATAGAGACGGGATTGGATTAAATTGAAAACCATGATTGAATGGTTGAAAATTGTTCTGACGCCGTCATGCAACATTCGCATTGCAGCATTGCCCGAATGCCGGAAAACTTACTTTATCGCTTCATGATAACCTACCAATAGGGACTCCAAGATTACTTATAACTAAGTAAACCAAAAATTAAAAACTCACAAAACCTGAAAATTACCATAGGATTGACTATCAGAAGCCTGATTACCTATCCTAAGAAACCCCTTCGACTGATACTATTCCATAATAATGAACATCGACAGACTATCAGACAACTATTAATTCCGCATCACCCATTTATCTGGAAGTTAGTTCCCACCTTCCATGAAGGTATCTTGTTAATAATGTTAGTCTTCCATCAGAAATTGATCAAAGCTGGACATCCTGTTGATGAACAGCCTGATAATTCATTCAAAGAACTTAACTGACCTCTAATAAAAGTACTCAGTTTTTAATCATAAAAATACCATAGAGAAATAATTAATCGGTTCTAAAGGACCATGGAGATGAGCAGATATAATATTCTCTAGAAATATACCCTATCTGAGATGAGAATTTATTTTTTCTGTTTCAAAAATACCAAAAAAAGAGAAAGTATATCAAAACTTAATACGATCATGATGTCAAGCCTGATAAATAAAGGTTTATAAGTGATCCTTAGACCATCTAACAGTTTCCTCTTTTCAAGATAATTTGTTGATAATGATCCCTTACTAATGAACTACCCTAAAAGGGTAAATGAGGCACACGTCTATTAAAAGTAGACCTAGTTTAATCCAAAAATTCTTGGCATCCCTGAGATGAATGTTTGATAGTTTTTTAAGCGCTCAAAATACGTGACTGGTTTTGGATTATTCAGGGTGTTTAATCTTGATCCGTGGCACCTCTTTGCCACGTGGACAGGTAGACGAAGGGTGAAATCAACCCTTCATCCCTCCAGTGCACCGGCTGAGGCTAGACAAACAGCTTACCCTTTTTACGGTTACCCTTTCGCTCTTTTTTACGGCCTGATCTCTAAAGAGCCTTCATTACTATCATCAGGCCGCAAAAAACACACACGAACCCTTTAATCTTGGAAAGTCGCGTAGCGGTATCACAGGTCTATAATTTAATACCGTTAAATTGGCTACCTATGTTTTTGTACCTGGATGCAAGGGATGAGGCTAGGGACCTAGGGAGGTATTGCATGATGTGAGGAAAGAGTTGAATGAAAAGATTGTTTATAGATTACATGGTTATTTCGAGAATGGGGTTGCTGACTACAGGTAATGTTTCACTTTCAATAATGTTACATGAGCCAGAATGAAATGACTCTGGGAAATGATCTTCCAATGATACTAAAAGTACATGACTCAAAATAAATTGAATAATAGTCAATAATGATTGTTTTATTCCACTCTATAATGTTATTATTTTTAAAACCAAAATGGTACACCATCTCTCCAATGTTAACTTTTCACTTTCACTTCTACAAAACAAACGTGATATTTCATGTTTCGTGGGACTCTAACTAGTCTCTATTCCCTCGAAAGCATTCTTTTTCAAATCTTTATTGATTTGAGAGTTTCAAGTATCCGCGAATCCTGTTATATTCCTTTTTTTCGTAATTTTCTTCTGTATTATTGACTGATTTCTAAATTTGGAAGCGACCAATGATCGGTTCTTGTTAGCAATGTGTTGATTAATCAATAACATCTGAAAAAATATGAGTTAATTTTTCTAGTAGATGATCAATAGTGAATCAAGTTCAGTTATTATTTGAAATGAATATGAAATAAATCTCCAAAATCGAAGTCACGCCAACGAATAACAGATAAAATACCTCATTGACGAGCTCCATTTTGAAAATCACTCTTCCACTTTGTGAACATGAGTCATGAAATTGAAACGAAATTCGCGTTCATGTTGTGAGTTTATTATCAATTATAAGAACAAAGAGAATGCTTCTTGAATTTATAACTTCGATCTCGGAGGTGTCTCTGACCAAGGAAGAATGACCGTTACTTGATTAAAGTTAGTTATCATTTCTATAATATTATTGTGAGCGAAATTCTCATGATATCGAACACTCATTAATACAGCAAAACAAGTCGATTATATCTCACCGAAAAATGTGATAATTTACTTAATTTGAATTTTTCCCACCTCCCATTTTAAATTTATCATCTTAACTAAATTACAGCAGCTCAAGCCCATGATATCTTGACAAAGAACGGTTAACTTGTTCAATTTTTACTCTTTCTACCATCAATATTCTATCAATTTCGTCTTTACAACATCACAGCTCTCCGTCTCTTATATTCTCTCCCTTCTTTCAACAAACCCTCAATCATCTCTTTCCTATTCAAGTCCATCCCTTCTGGACTTCTAACCTCTTCGGACAAAAAAGGAACAGTTCGCACAGGCGGTCCTATAATGGATTCGGCATTCACTCATGTAAATAAGTGCGGAATAATAATAAGGAGAGAGCGAGAACGAGAACAAGTAGAATAAAAATAAAAATAAACGGAGCGTATTGGAAATTGCGGTGACCTCCCCAAAAGTGAATCTTTGAGGCGTGATAATGTAGTGACCATCAAACATGCGCAGAAACTTCTACGCATTCCCTTTCATACGAGATCTATGGAAGAATTAGGCAAATGACGCTACAAAAATCCAAAACTCTTCAAAACGCTCCACTACAGCGGGATAGGGCTGAATGAGAGAATTTGTACCCCATATAGTGAATTTATAATTTCTGGTAATCATACTTACTCAGCCGTGTAAAATCTAGTAGGTCTCCAACAATAACTACTGTGAATAACTAGACTAGTGTTGATAAGTTAACGGAATATTTTTATGTAAAAGTAGTTCAAAATTCGGACCCAGCTGCTGAATGTCATATAGGTGTCAGGTAGAGGCTGTTGAAGTGTGAATAAGAATCAAATCAGATTGTCCGTTAAGAGAAACTGTCTAGATTCTTGATCATTCCTTCTATAAATTTGTAGTTTTTCCTTACTCATTGAACCAGTACATGAATGCAGGCCGTTACAAACTCATATCGAAGAGGATAAAATTTTCTTGAGAAGTTTAAAATTCTTATCCTCCTTACTTACACAGTATTAAGATGTTCTTTGTTATAGGCCCACATATAGAACAGTAATTAACTATAATACAGTAATTATTGTACGAAAAACCAAATTTGTGTGAATAAAGGAGTAATTATTATTGAAGACAAGTAACAGTATTCCTTCCAATCAATTAGAGTCAATACTGCAATTTTGTTATTATATTGCTTGTTTTCAAATTGAACATACTCCAATTTTTCCTAGTCCTTAGAGAGTGAAGTTTCCAGAAAAAATGAACACCTCTGCCATCATTCACTCACAAGCTTTCCAAATAAATGAATATTGTTAAATGGTTGTGATCAACAAAAAGTATAATTAGCATTTAGTTTTGGTCTATGAATAACATAAAATTCCAATTATTCCAAATTTATCCAGTGTAGTGATAGAATAGATTGTGAAAGAGACTCCTACAAATTGAAGAGCTTAGTTACACTTCAAAATCAACAAGTAATATAAATTCGACTGATGACTAAATGAGGTATGGCTTTCGAAGGTTCTCGAAATCATCCGGTGAAGTGATTGCAATAGATCCTGAGAGAATAATCCAAGAAATTTGAAGTTTAGTTTCACTTCAGGATCATAGAGCAATATTAATTCCACTGAATGAGGTAGGTTTTGAAGGTTTTGAAATTTATTTCAAAAAACTCAAGATCCTTCTAGTTTCTGGAATTCACATCTAATTTCACCAAAACTCAATGCAGTATAACTTCCGTCCAATACCGGAAGCTTTCCGGGCAGCTCAAAGGAGTGATTTTATTAACTTCCGGACCGAGAGTAAATTCTTGGACAGATGCCCAGAGGCTACGCTGTGAGATCGGGGGTGGTTTGTTGGATAATTCCTGACGGAAGGGTCCGTAGAAAAGATGTCCGACTCACCCCTATCGCGAGGGATGTCTGATGAGAGACAAGGGATGCAATCCAAGGGTCAATATTGTCTGATTCTACTGTGACGTGGCTTCCCTCACCAACGATGTCAATAGTTAATAGAGTGGCCGTTACTTCTGCTGATGTAAGATCTGATGGAAAGTTATCTTACAAACTTCTAGAAGATATGAGGAGGCTATGGTATAAGAATAAGTTCATGATAGAAGTCTGTACATAGTTGTTTCATCGATTCTATTTTATGATCAAGAAGAAGAGTGAAGTTTATCCTATTCAAGGAACCCTTTTAACAAGTTGAATATTAAATTCTATTATTGATATTCTATTATTATGATATTCAATAATTGTATTTTGATTGTTGTTTCAATGTTCTGTATATAATCATTGTTTGGATGTCAATAGTTTTGCTAACTCATTCATTTTCATTTATTAATATATTGCAAAAAACACAATGTAATCATGACAATGGAGAAAAAACTAGGCTGAGCCTGTACCAATTCTCTTCAAAAATTCTGATAAAATTTTAATTTCGTCAAATTATAAAATCTTGGGGACTTTTTTTATAATTTTGAGCCCAGACTTCAATATAAATAGTATTTTCAGTAGACTTGAGTGATCCAACTGTTAATTTTTCAGAATATTAATAAAACCTAATCTACATGGATGGAGAGCAATCTAATCTAATCTGCCTAGCCTGAAGTCTATGTTGTCATTAATCTCATTATCCTCTTCAAGACAATTGGAGTGACAAATCAACAAGGTTACACTCAACTTTTGAATGCAGATCTAGATTGAAGTACTGAACCTCTATTTCATTGATGGTGAAAGTTTGTTCCCTCTATATTGGATTGATACTAGGAATTGATCGGGAATGTTTGTTGGACTATCATGACGAGCCTTTCCGCATTTCATCTCGAATTAATTCAGCTACATGACCATAATCATCAAGATCATGTTAGTGTGGAGGGACCGCTAGACACCAAAAAGCATCAAAAACACAAACAAAAAACCAGAAAACAACAAAGAATTGCTGGATAAAAAAGCAGCTCGTGTCCATAAGTGAGCAGCTGCTTTGCTGGGTCAGGTGGTTCAGGAGCTGCTTTGGCGAAATTCACTCAATACTGTCAGCATTGTTTGAATCGGGAGCATCGGATACTGGCATTGAGATTGTAGGTACCAATGCACCACACGTGGGTAGGAGAGCTGTGTCTTCAGGGGTGTCAGGGTGAGTTTTTTCAGGTTTTTTCAAGTATTATTTTTCGAAAGAGAAAGCTGCAAGAAGGGTGGGTAATAAAAATAGCGGTGGTGGATGAAAAAGTCTGTAGGAACAATGGTGGGTAGAGTCTTGAGAGAGGAAGAGTGAGTTTGAGCAATTGAGACGGAAAAACTCAAGAGTGGAGTATAGGGTGGAGAAGAGGAAACTCAAGAGATAAAGATTCACGCTAGAATTTGTCTTAATTTATCAACATGATTGAAGGTATATCATGACAATAGGCATACAGCTAAGGATTTTGAGTTATTGGTATTCAGAATTATGAGGATAGATCCCCACAAAACATGCATAATAAATTAATTGATTATCTATGCTTGATTACTTATAAAAATGTTTGCGCCTTTGAAACAAAAAATTATTTCTTAAATCTAGTCGAAAGTTTGTGATTGCAATCGCAGTTTATTAAGAAACGGTAAATATCGTTATTGATTCTAATATTATTGAAACTAAATCCGTTTTGTTGTACGTTTTACTGTCTTCCCAACCTCTACTCTTCATGCTTCTTGAGACTTCAATTGGAAAGATGATATAAATCTCATCAGATGAAGCATATGGATAAGAAGGATAGATATGAAAAACGAAAGAGAAAGAGTTGTCGGTAGTCAGTTACCTCAAGAGTAAGGAGGAGATGAGGAGGGTATGACAAGCTGAAAATTTGAGCTTGTCAGAGGGGATAAGAGACAAGGTGACAGAGTGAGAGAGTTTGAGAGGTGTGAGAGAGAAACCTCAAGAGCGGTAGTGAAAACGCAAAGAAGAGGAGTTGGAAGATATAGAAAGGAAACACTGCAGATGAAGAGAGATTCAATGTGGATGTTTTTTAAGCCACGCGCAAGATCAAAACTTGTTTTTTAAATCGGCGTGCGCCACGGTTCTAGTTTGGAGCAGAGGACGAAGAAGGGAAGAGAAATCAGGGAGGATGAGAAGTAGGAAGTGTGCTAAAGGTGAAGAGGAAGAGGAGTAGAGATGCGCGTGCCTCGAAAGGGTTGAAAGGCTGGTAAAAAGGTGGGAAGGGTTGATAGGCATGGTAAAAAAGTGGAAAGGGTTAGAAAGGGATAGCAGTTGCCACGCGCTAACCTGACCAATAAAACATGCCTCCAGCTCACTCAGTCCTTTTTTAGAGCCGTGATTACCTGTTCACCCTTTGGCGAGGTTCAACCAATAAAATTTGCCCTTTTTACACGGTAGCACATGCTTCTTTATATCTATGTAGTTCTTTTCGTTTTATCTGCTCTAGCACGCTTCTCTACAAACGTTTTTTTTCTACCTAGTCTTGTTTCAGTTTTAGTGATATGTTTTTGTAGTTGATGCCACAAATACTTATGACAACTTGTGCTTTTCTGTTGAAGTAAAATAAATATGATAAGATACTCCAACAATAACAATATAGTAAATATAATATAGATACAACTATAACAATATAGCTATGTTATTGTTAAAGTGTCTTATTATATTTATTTTATTCCTACAGAAAAGCCATGTTGTATTATTCTAGCATTTAAATGATAAACTGATGCTATAACAAAAACTATACTATTCCATTATAACAATAATTATAAACAATACTTTCAACGGGCTACAATGCTATATTGTACATTGAACAGCTACTGTTCATACTACAATGAAATTTCCAGAATAGTTTGCGAATTGTTGATCATTGATTTGATCTTAATGGAATACAATGTGAGCCGGCAAGGAATTTATTATTCACTACCTACTCTACATTAATAAAGAAATCTTATTCAATCCAAACAGTGATGGAGTATTCAATTCCACTTGGATTAACCTTTTAACTAACAAATTAGCCTGAATAGTTTATATTGCAATAGAAAATAAATCAATAAAACGACTGTATTCGTTCCAATACCAATTCGATTAAAATTGATAAACAAGTTTCAATTTTTACATGTAACACGCTTAAAAAGTCTCGTGGACTTGATAAGTTAATAACTTAATAATTAATAAGTAACTAATCATTATTAACTAATAACTAATTAATTATTATTACCCTAACTTATGAAGTCCACGAGACTTTTTAAGCGTGTTACATGTAAAAATTGAAACTTGTTTATATCAATTTTAATCGAATTAGTGTTGGAACGAATACAGTCGTTTTATTGATTTATTTTCTATTGCAATATGAACTATTCAGGCTAATTTGTCGACGAACACCCAGAATAAGGAGAAATGATATTTACCAACTATGGAACTACAACCCTTCTAGTAAATTCATTGTCACACCCTTTTTTGTTGAGGTTTTCTTGTTGATTATGACACAAACCAACCTCCAAACCCTTCAACCCTTCATTTGCACCCTTCACGCAATCCTAATAGTCTCACCATTTTGTTGATAGATGAGGCAATTTTTTGCTAATAATATTCTACCATACAGCACATCCCGGGATTATCAAAGGGGTGGGTTTTTCCTCAATTATTCGTCCGCTAGCAATATGTTGTGGTAGGAATAGAATGTGTCTTAATTTAGATGTACAGCTTTTATCCGATTATCTCTGATCATTATGGATTTGCACACATGAAAAATACTTGTATAAGACAACGTTTCTGTGTAAAATATCAAATTATTCTATGGCTTCTCTCAGAAATGAATATTTCTCGAATATTCTAATCCATGGAGCTCGTAGATGAAATCTACGGATCTTATTCAGCATTGAATAGAGTATGAATAGTACTATGTTTGCCTCTGAATTGTCTTGCAAATGAATAGAATAAGTGTGAAAATGAGAATAAAAAGATAAAGACATGCACAAATGAGAATGTGAAGTGGAGAGAACTACAGAAGCAGGATAATATGAGAAAGTGGAGGATGGAGGAAAAGCGGTGAAGATTTTCAAACTATGGAGGAGAATTAGGACTGGAGGAATGAGAATTAGGAGTAAATTTGGAAGGGAAAACAAACAAGATACGAAAGAAAGATTAGGAAACTATTAGAGATGTGGAATAATCCAAGTATAAGGAAAAGTTAAGAAGTAAGTAGAGATATATGGGAGATAATTATTAATAACAAATAATAAAACTTGTGGTACTCTTTTATTAAAAAATTTTTGAAACTTAAAAACATTTTAACGACTAGTTTAAACCCACTTCAAAGTGTTTAAGAGTTTTTAGAAGAGTACTACAAGTTTTATATTGTTTCTATTAATTTGAATAAAGAAGACCATATAAGTGAAGTTATTTCATGAGATAATAATTATTATATATACTATATACTTTTACTCATATTGGACCTATAGACTTTAATACTATCTTGTAGTAGAGTAATGAAGAATTGGAAGGAAAGAAAAATATCTTAACTAAAGAGAAAAAAGATGACCAGAGTATAGAGGGAAATGAGAAAGGGAGGTTCAGAGTAGGATGAGAGGATGGAGGAATAAGCTAAAGTGAAATGAAATATAAGAAAAAGAAGTAACCCTCCTTTCTTCAAGTACAAACAAGTATCGGACTCCTGCGGTTTCCTTTCCTAGCAAGGAAAAAACGATTAAGTACAGTCCGCAGTCCTGAAGGGACGGAAAAGGGAAAATACAAAAAACGGTTCCGTGAAAATACAATGTAGGCCTACGAGCGTCCGACTTCAACAGGAAGTCGGAAAATTCATGTCCGTTTCGGAAAATTCATGCCTTTTTCCCCCAGGCTGGGTTGCTGTTGACATCTCTATATATAATATGCTCAGACAACAATGGACACTCGAGTATGATGTCCGATTGAATGGAGGATGACAGATGGAAATCGAGGAAAGGTTTGAGTGCTGCTGTTGCTGGTGAAGGTCACAAGATTATCTGTTTAGCAATTTCCTGTGAAATCCATTGCTTGAAGAGTTTGCAGGGAAACGTCTGGACATAATCATCTCGAGAAATATTAATGTTACTACATATAGTGTAGATTTGAAAGAATATTGTTTGTATTGTGAGAATATAAACTAGATGTATTGATAAGTGATTTTATTTTCTCACATCATTTGAGATAGTATCTAAAGCTTCCCTTTGAATTTTGAACTCAAATCAACGGAGTTTGTTATGTAAGTGATGTCGCATTGAATAAAGCTTGGTTTTAATTTTGAACTCATGCTTCGTTTTGAACCAGCTACAATATCTGAATTTCGGTAGACCTCTCATCTGAATTAAGTAAAACTTCCATATTTCCATAATAAAATGAGATTCTTGTTCTTGTTTAGTTGATTTCACAAAGATTGATGACCTCTGGTCATTAACCTTCATTTTTTTATATCTATTTCCTAGTGAACTCTTGAATTTTTCCATCCACCAATTCAACTCATTCAAAAAGCTTGTTGACCTCAAGAAGGATTCAACCCATAAGAGAGGCGATTTCTATTCGAATCCATTACAATAAACTAGAGCAAAAACCAAGATTTATTGCGGTAGAATGGCAAACAATGAATATTGAACAAACCTTGTGAATTCCCTTCACAAGTTCCGGATTAGGGGAATAATTAGAAAGGTTTGTCCATAAAGAAACTTGAGGGTTATTTCTTTTCTTCAGTCCTATTGATATTGCTGGTGAACTTTTTCCCTTCCTTGACTTTTTTACTCCTTAATGGATAATAAATGACCAGACAATGACAAACTCCGTTATTTTGCCTTCATCCGCCAATAAAAAAACTCTTTTGTTCCTGGTCATGACAGAGATAAAGGTTTGTGTGGTGTTTTTTGAGGAGTACTCGAGTAGAGAAGGCAGGTCACGGGGCGTTAAGAGAAACCAGAAAGAGACAAAAGATGAGTGCAGAATATCTCAAGGGGTGGTAAAAGCTGTGGAAACGATTGTGCCGGAAATTTCAAACAGTCTCTGAGATTTTCGACATCAAAGGTACATCCACAGAATATATGTGAGGTTTTCTATGTGTTTTACAGGAGTCAAGGGTTGTTTAGACTGTTGTCTATTAAACCGCAGTTAAAAAATCGGTTGTCAACGGGTCAGTTGGATAGAGCACCCGTAATTGTGTTTTAACCAAGGGTTAAACCGCACAACCCTTGCTACCAGAAAAAGGGCTCACACTTTCAACCCTTACAAACTCACAAAAAAAGAACTCTAATTGTTGAAACGTTGTCGGGTTTATTGGTCAGAGGTTCGCCACAGGATGAGGAATGGTAAGGGTTTACAAAATGGGAAAGTTTGTTTCACTACTCCAATAAAAATGACAATTTTGTTTAATTTATAGTAGGCTAACTGAACTTGCCTCATAGTAGGCTATATATCTCATGAATGAATGTCACCAAGTATTATTTGAATCAGTATCGTTAGAAATACAGAAGTAGGCCTGAAAACAATGTAAATAGTGCCAACGGTGAATGAACTACGGATCATTAAGGAAAAAATTCAACAATATTGACAATAATTCGATTGTTGGATTCCATTTCAGATCAACCGCGTTTTTGGAGGTATGATATGAATTATTTGAAATCATTCACAGTGGCATGGAAACAGTAGATGGGTATATCAACATTTCACATTGTAAAATTCCCATTCTTGTAGATCCGCACTATATATCATGAGAACTATTTTTTCATGTTTATTGTTTTGAAATTGGAAAAAATCTGTAAAATTATATACACAGTTATTTATAATGAACTACTGTATTCTTGTAATATACGCACTTCTTCCATTCAACATCTAGAAATTACATTGCAATCAACTCAAAAAATGTAATCATTGATAACTATTATTTACTTTGGAAATATGTTTCTCACATTCAATGCTATTCGTTTTCCGTTTTATGTTCTATTTGCCGATTAATCATTGGATATTCATCTCCCCAAAACGATCAATTGAGAGGTGTCTATCATAAACTACGTGTTTCATATTGGTTATTGGAATAATTCTCCAGAATTGCAATTCTTGAGAGTATGTTCTCGGATGTAGTGTGTCAAAGTTTCAACAGTTATCAATATTTTCAGTTATTAATTTAAAGTTTTTTTTATTTATTCACGCACACGTGAAAAGTATCGCAAGATGCATTTATTTGAAGACTCATGCTCATTATCCTTCCTATTCAGGCACCATATGAGGATTGGATTGAACCCAGAAACCAATGGAAGACAGACCGTCCTCGGAATTCGACTCTGTATGAGAAACTGGAAGTTTTGGTGGCCTGTGAATTTCGCCAGTCATTTGTTACGTAACCTTTCCAATAGATGTGATGGGAAGAGTTCGGCCCTTGGAGATTCTCAGGGCCAGAGCTGACCCTTCTCTCCCTTGTTAAGGGCCAGCTTCAGCTTAGCGGGCGGCAAGGGTCGAAAAAATAAGGGTGCCCCAACAGGAGGAAGGGAGAGAAGAGAGTAGGTGAGTGAGAGAGTGGGTAGCAAATTGTTTAGCTACAAGGGGTTGGTTCCTTGTCGTTTCCAAGAAAAGGGAAAGATCGGTTTTGAGTAGATGAAGGAGATGGTGAAGAAGAAAACGGTACAGAAGAAGAAGGAGAAGGAGACAGTGAATAAGGAGGTAGAGGAGGAGCAGGAAAGGAGAGGTTGAGTAGATGAATCAGGAGGAGGAGGAAACAGATGAGGGAAAGGTAGGAGGAGGGGAGACTGATGATGATGAAGAAGAAGAAGACGAGAAAAAGCAGGAGAAAAAGTAACAAGTAGAATAGATGATGATAGATAGATGATGAGATGAAGATGGGAGAGATGGGATAGTTTGAGAGAAAGATGAAGACAAACATATTGAAAATGACTTGAACAACTTGTACTAGGAAAAAGGAAAAAATAATTTACTATCATGTAGCCTATGCTGGAGAAATGGAACTCTCTTAAAAATGAGAAAGTGACAAAGATGAAAAGCAATAGATGAGGATAAGGAAATGGAAGATTCAAGAATGAAAAAGAAGAGATGAATTGAGGAGAACCGAGTGGAGAAGATAATTTGAAAGTAACGAAAAGAGAAATGGAACTCGTTGGGATAATAAAAATTATTGTAAAGATAGATAAGGAGAAGAGGGAAGAGATTGTGAAGAACTAAGAAAAATATTAATTTTGGAAGAAGAAGATGAAAAGAAAACGAAGAAAAGAAGAATAAGAAGAAGAAGAAGAAAAAGAAGAAGAAGAAGAGAAGAAGAAGAAGAAGAAGAAGAAGAAGAAGAAGAAGAAGAAGAAGAAGAAGAAGAAGAAGAGAAGAAGAAGAAGAAGAAGAAGAGGGAGACAGAAGGAATAGAGGAAGAATAAGTAGGAGAATCAGATGATTGAAGGAGAAAAAGAAGAAGAAGAAGAAGAAGAAGAAGAAAAAGAAGAAGAAGAAGAAGAAGAGGGAGACAGAAGGAATAGAGGAAGAATAAGTAGAAGAATCAGATGATTGAAGGAGAAAAAGAAGAAGAAGAAAGAGCAGGAGGAGGTGGAAGAGGAGGAGTAGTCAGATGAGGAGGAGGAAGATCAAAATGAGATGAGGTATAAGAGTATAAGAGGCTGGAAAAAGCATATGGTGGAGGACGAGGAATGAAAGGAAATGATGAAGGAAAAGGAAAAGATCGAGGAGGAGAAGGCTGATTGAGTAACTGCAGGATGGTGGTCTTGCCCTCTTATGTAAAGATCTGGAGGATAGAGGATGAGAGAGAGAATGATTATGAAAAAGAATGCGGAAGAAGAGAGGCATTCCGAAATGGAATGAGGGTGGATGCGAGCGTGAGTGAGATGACATGAGTGAGATGAGAAGAGCAGAGAAGGCCAGTGACGCGTCATACACTATGCAATCTTTTATTCAGTAAAAATTTGGAAGGCCAGAATAGGTCCTTGTGGGACACCCATGCTTCCTCGCCCCTCGGTTTCCTATCAAGGGATACTGTTTCCCCTCACCGATGAATCTACAACTTCAGGAAGACTCTCCCTGCCCTGACCATCGAACAGCTGTCCTGTCCACCCGTTGAGCCTCTCCACTCCATCACTCGCTATATCTGTAGAATGCATTCGACATATCTACGAAACACCCTCACCGATCCTAACCTAACCCAACCGGGTTACGTAAACCTTCGATGCTTCCGCGTTACAAAACAAAATCGAGCTTGCCAAATCTGAATGTGATGTTTTTATTCTCCGAAAAACGCGGGTGCACATCACATATCAAACACGGCTGCCATTGACATCCTCCGAAGCAATTATCGCAAATTATTCCCATCCCAAAACCTCCTCCCCTAACACTATTTTTATTCCGAATGGCTTTCCTTTCACCAAAATTCATCCAATGGCTGCAAACGACTCCTAATAAAATATGGACGAATCAATCAGTCTCCTCCAACAAATACTGGGTGCGTTTGTCGGTGATGTACGGAGATAAATCTTCCACGACTAATTCATGTAATGAATTCTTTATTATGCGTCTCTATTTTTCGATGTATGACTCATGTCTGATGAACTACTGATAATGCCTCAATACTACGTGTTATTGGATATCTCTAATTTGTTTCCTTTCATCTTGTTTTCCACGCTTATGATCAGGGATCCTATTCCTGAAATGAAATAGTTCATTTCGCTCACGGAAAACCGTTCGACAATCTTATCAGAATAGTGTTGATGCAAACAAGAAGCTTTACTTGTCTCCAAAATAGGATTAACTATGATCAAAATATGTATATTCTAATCCTACCAAGTAACTAATTACCGGAGTGGGTCAAATCTATATACACATCCTTCATTATTTTCAAAACCAGTAGTTCTATGGAATATTTCAGTTATATTACGGAAATAGCTAAATAGCTTATAAGCATGTTAGAGCTAACAAACATTATCCTCGGCATAAAAAGTTCTAGCAATGTGATATATTTCAAATTCCAACTGTCACCGCATGAAAATATGATTATATATTTCTAAATAAGGGCGATGGTTTGGTGTGAATAGAATTATTTTTTTCTTATAAGAACCTTAGTGTCTCTCTATCATAATTCTTCTTCACTACAACCTCCATTGCCAATATTTTTGTTTCATTCACGTCAGACATTCAAAATCAAATGATATATCATAGCCTAATTCTCTAAGTGATATCATAGAGGAACAATAGCATATGTAGATATCCCATGGTAAAGGGCGTTTTTGTCGCAACTATTACTGTTATCTCAAGCCGATAGTCCACGTAGTTATTTCCCGTGAAGCTTTCTGACGCTGGTAGTCTCATATTGTGCCGTTCATACACTCTTACCCGGTCAAAACAGTAAAAATCGACAGTAGTCAGCTTGGGATAACAGTAAAAGTTGCGACATAAACGCCCTATACCATGGGATACATATACCATATACTCTAAATACGTCCATAATACGTCTATATACGCCATATACACCCTATATACCATACTTACGCTATTGTTTCTCTATGGTAATATTATAACAGAGAAAAAACTGGACAAACAATCTGAGCTGCAAAACATATAGACCAACTAAAGCAGTCAATAAAAAATAATAAAAGCACGCAGTACATTGAAAATTAAAATCTTTCTAAAAACTAAAGTTTCGGTTAAAACTTAGTTGAAACTTTAGTTGTTTTTTGTGTTTTTGTTATTGTGCAATCACTCACTTTTCAGGGTGATGGTGGTTTTGGAACCTGGAACCAACTAATTTCAAGCAGTTCTCGTATCAGTCAAAATCCATGTAAAAAATATTGAAAAAGATTTCCCGCAACACTTTTTGAAACTTCACATCTGCCGCAATGTCGAATTCAAGATTGTGGGGGAGAAATGAATCGAGAGGATTCATTGAAGAGTGATGGATCGAGGGAATATTTTCATAAAAAAAACAGTTCAGTTTCGGATATTTGTGATGCCTCAGAAATCATTTCTGCACTGAATTGTTTGTTATGCAGGCCATGGAGGCTGTGTGTAAGCTAGATAGCTCTCATCCTTCATGTAAATCTAATTGATAAGAACAATTACAGTGCTGAGGATTCACTATCTCAAGAATGCTCACACGTGTATTCAACATAAAATTACTGTTTTCAATTGGCGTAGAAAACTCTCAACGAATATGTTTGGCTAAAAACACTTTACCGAAATGATGAGGAAAGATTGTCCAGGATACCTCTTGAAATATTTTGTTTAATTGAAACTTTGAATCAAAATCTAATCATAGTTTACTACATGACAAGAAGTACTCTCTACTACTTGTAAAATATTGACGTTTCATGAAATTGCAATTTTTTCACAGGTTTGTGCCCATTGGTGGAATTTCTTCATACTTTCATCATACTTCATACTATGAAGATTTCAATTTCTCATTATCTTATAAAAATATTTGAAAATTCATGTTTTTATTTCTTGTAAAGAGTATTGGAGTGAAATAAATCGATTATAATCACTATTCTGTTGTTTTTGAGTGATGTGGTTCTATGAATAACCAAGTGAAAAAGTAAATCAGTGAGATTCAAGTCGATAAAAATAATTTAATATTGCACCATTATCGATTTTCATCTGTTTCCGAATTGCAGCAATCTTGAGACAGGTCGTAAACCACTGGATTTTTTGCAATTATTAATTCAATCTCTATCACTTTTCAGTTACATAATATATTTCATATTCCAGACAGAATTTATTGTGATAATGATAGAGCATAATAGCATAACTGAAACGTGAAATATCGCGCCGTTTGGCACTCCCCAAAAATGCAAATCATTCCAAAAATGATTTTGTCATGGAACATAAATATAACAGCCACTGATTATGAATAAGAATAGGTCTATCATTATCATTTTTACTTGCCTATCTCTCTTTCCCTTTTTCTCATTATGTAACACTGTATTCTCTCTGTCACTCTCTCTATCACCATTTTTCTCTATTTACTTCTCTCTCCCTCTCCAATATCATCGAGAAAAGACGTAACTTGCGTTACGAAAACCCAGGTGCAAAAGAACTGGTATCAAATTTGTGTGGTCTCCTGTTTGAATAAAAATGAGAAGGGCGCCTGATTTTTTCCAAAATTGAAACTGTTCTGAACCTCTTATGCACCCTTGTTTTCAAGTATTCCTTTTGGGGAGAACATTTTTTCGAAATCTAAAAAACCTCTTCGTAGTGCCACGAGGTTTGACACTGAATGAACTAGATCTGATAGACATGCAGCTTGTGCCTGGAATTAGTATAATTTTTTCCGATTTCATTTTTTTCTTCGGCTTCAACACATTGAAAAGGACTGGTTTAGCTTGTGCTACAGTTTTTTGAGGAAATTCACTATTTATCACACTTCTCAAGAAAAAATCGGCATAAAAACACATTTCAGTTGGGGCACGCTTGTATAAGAGCTACTGTACTGTCCTTTGGTCAAATCTCTTTCCACATCGTTTGATAAACTGTAGAAGAATAATCCGAAATTGAAAAAAATGGGCGACCATTTTTGAGGGTCAAAGTAGGGCTTAGTGAGCACCTTGACCCTGTTTTCGAGTAAGGCTACTTTTTTGAAAGTAATTCTGAATGGATTTTTTCCAAAGTAGTTTTCTCCAGTAGCTTTTCTCCTTGAAAAAATACTGGACTTCCGTCTTGAGTGAAGAAACATCTCAATGGACGTGAAGTTTTTGAAAGCTGTCCGTCACTCGCATTATATTCTTGATATTTTAATGCCTTCACTAATTCGCTGACAATGAGAAACGCAGGCAGATGTCCGAGATTGTTTGGTTGAGTAAGATGTTCTATGTTTTTTTCTAAGCTAGAAATATAAATTTCCAAAGTTTGGTGAAATGTTTGTCGGTTTCACTGTAGTAGGATCAATTTGATAGGATTTTGCAATACAGCTGATTCCTGACTAAAACGATGAGCGAAAATGAATTATGAGAATGAGTCTTTTCAATAAAAAAGTTAATGCTATCCGATGATTACGTGTTAACATGTGATGATTATTATCATTGATCAACCTGAATCTGTAACGACTAAGAGAGGATAAGAGCATTATTTGCTTGCAGGAGTTCAGTAAACGATAACTGAATAGAGAAATCGATAAACTCATCAAGAAAATAAGAATAACGAGAAGAGTAATCGATGTGAGCTTTATTATGCTTTTCATTGTTGATGATGCTCACATTAGCTTTTTGCTTATGCGTGGGTAATGGAGAGTGCGAGGTTGATTTTATGAGATGATCAAACGTCCATGCCTTTGGCGGGACTCAAACCCACGACAAGGAAGCGCTAACAGTCTGGAGGATGCGGTAAGAGATTCACATCACTATTCGCAAACTTAAAACCATAGTTAACTGTACCTCCAATACCAACAAGAATTGGAAAATGAAAAATTTACCAATGAAAACGCAACATATTTTATAAAATATTAAACATGAATAATCATTTCTTCTCTTTCCGTTCGTTCACAAGTGAGCTCCGTTCTATTTTAATCGCTCCTTTATCTATTTTTGTTATTCCAGCATGTTATTGAAACAAACTTGATATGAAACATTTCCGGGTATATTTGCCAAACAGCATGTGCTTGAGTTCTGATCCCTTATTGAGCCATCCTCACCTCTCAATCAAGCCATCATGCCACACGAGAGCTTCAATTAATTTCAAGCGGCTTACCATCTCTGGCACTCAATTGAGTCCGTTGAAAGCTGTTCAAATACACGAACGTGATTGGACAATACTGGCGCAGAATAAAGCGGCAAATTTGAAAACCCTGTTGCCTATTCATAGCTCACTGCCAAACATTCAGGGATAATCTAACTCGTGACCGTGGCCCCAAAAACCTTTCGGGGTAATCCCTTTTCCGTTTTGGATTTGGTACGTGCTTTCTGGGCGGCTGCTTTTTGGTGATTTTCCGCAACAAAGTGAATTTTCGAAAAACATGTGATTAACAGTGCCTTTATTAAGTGGAATACAATGGTGACTGGATTCAATGCGGGTTTAATTTCCAGATGATTGAGCAGTCTAGGCTAAGATTGAGGAAAGGTTGAGATTTATTGTATGGTATTTGGTATTCATCCAATATTTTTTGTTATTCACGGAAATTATTGTGAGTTGTTTGCTAAACCAGACAACTATAGAAACACGAGCTCAAATATGTTGTGTATTATTCCTAACCATGTACTATATACAACTATATAATATATACTTGAAGCGCGCTGTAAAAAGTGGCACATATCCAGGGATTTTAGCTTGTTGTTCCTACAAACTTGCTAAATTCTGTGAGATTCACTTCAAACTGTCTGCAGTGGTTGAATGAGATGCTGATAGTTTGAGGTGAGTCTCACTATGAAGACAGTAGATTATGAAATAATACCATAGAGAAAATATAGCACAAGTATGAAAGAAGCAGAATATGCTATGAATATGCTCTTCTCTATGCTATTACTCAAAGACTGTATACTATTGGCTGTCTTTTTTTTGCTACACACTTTGTTAGCAAATGTGAATTGTACATCTTTTTCTTCAGAGCAGGTTGAAAACCAAATGTAACGTGGGAGGTCTATTTACTTGAGGTTGGAAAATAAAAAAAAAGTTTTTTGAGAGATTTTGAAAAATCTTCAACCAGGCTCTAGTACGATGAAGTTGGAATCGTTTTGGTGGGAGTTGATATTTTCAGATGACATGATACATATATGAGTTGCGAATGGGAGCACACAGATCTCAGAGTTGAAGATGGATGAATTTTTCAAATTCATTCATTAGGAAATAATCAATTTTGGAATCAATAAACACTTGGAATAAGTGTTCACTGGTCATCATTTTTGTTCACTGGATAAATTTATTCAAACAGATTCGATTCCAAGTTGAATTTATTTCAACTTTAGAGCTCCATTCACAAGTAGATATTAAAATAACACAACAGCAACTCTATATCAGCAAGACAGAAGAATATCAACAATTCTATCAAGATTATCAAGTCTTTTCATCACATTCTTTCCAAAGTAATTAATCAATTGAATCCAACAGATTGATAAATTGAGAGATATTAATGGTTATTATATTCATCATTACGCATCCACTTTCTTTCAATATCATGATTCGCCTGTTGAATTTCAGGCGACAAATATTTTCAATATTTTTGTTGAATTTCCGTAACAACATGAATAAGATAGACACTTTTACCATGTGAAGCGTAAATAATGCATGAACTTCAAATTTCACCTGGCTCCAAAGGTCAAGGAACTCTCCAACTACCAAAGGGAAATCAACCAGCAACCAGTCATCATATTTGCCAGGTCGAATGTTAACATAGGCAGGCATTGTAAGCCTGTTGCATGCAGCTGAAAAGAAGTTTTGTCTTCTCAGTTGCCGGCCTTCAATATATCCTTCTTGACAGGGTTGTTTACTGGACGATCTTTTTGTTCCCCCGAGTCTGTTTTCAGGGTCGCTCGCTTTTTCAAGACAGACCTGGTATAGGGTGGATGTGGATGTGTCGAACGCTTTTGACTAGCAGGTAAAATGCCGGAAACCAGAGCACATTTTCTGCCCCGAAACGTGGGTTTTGAATACTGCAAGCGCCTGTGCGTTGGGCAGTCGGTTGGCAAAGTTCATCGTCCCCTTGGAATGGCAAACATGTCTTCAAGGTTACACTGCCAGGGTCTTTGCCCGAAAAAGGAGAAAGAACTACCCCAAAAAGAAGAAGAAGAGCTAGGGGATGATTGTGTTGGTGGAAAAAAATCCTCCCTGCAACCTGACTCCTCACCCCCGGCCTGTAATTTTAAACAACCATATTCCACTCAAAAACTCCAAAATCCACGTTTTTTTCCCCAATGTCCAACCCAAAGAACTATATGTGTATACACCACACCTACAGTTGGATAACAAACTATATTTATACATACCTCACCTCAGCACAGTATGGGATATAGTAGAAAAAATAAATATATGTACAGTCCACACCTATATAGATATGTTTCCATGCTTCGACCATCCTTTTTAACCACTCCAGTTCTCGGAAAAACATCTTCGCTTCTTTTTTAAACATTCATCCCTTCTCAATTCTTTTCAAGCATTCGTCTCTGCTTTATTCATAGTTGTTTCTCTCACATTCGCAGTCCATTGTTTATTATCTATCTTCTACTTTACTGGAGAAACAGATTGAGTTCGGAAAGATGAGATGGGAGATTTTTTGGGAATCTTGAGTCTATTTCCTTATTGATAATAAATATTGCGTAACAGTGGGAACGACGTAGGTAGCCGTGGGATAGATTCAGCTGGGGGAAACCGGAAATCTTTAATATTTACTAGGGAAAATGGATGAAAGAGGAGGGTTTGATGTAAAAAATATGACTACTTTTGGGTTTTCTATAGTCCTCCACATGATGGGCCAGTGCAAATAGTAGACTAACTATAATTTAGCCAACTGGAGTTCAGCGATGTAGCTGGATGAATTTTACGGAATATAACTATATCCACAAAATAACTGAAAGAACTTACAAGGCAGCTCAACGAAAGTAAAGAATTGTATTCTTAAGTGAAGCTTTTCATTTTTGAGTTGTTGTATCACGAGTGACAGTTAGCCTACATTACGATTGCTGGAACTCATTTTCATGAGAAAATCATTCAAAAAACTGATTCCTTGATGTTCAAGATTCACCATTCATTCATACTGCTGATGGATGGATTAAGTATGGAAAATTGGGTCACATCCACTGCAGAACTTAGTGTTGTCATTGCAGTTTCTGTGCGAGTACGGTAACCTCAGATTTGATCAAGATTTTCCACGACAATATTGAAAGAATGGTATGAAGTTTTTAATATATTTTCATTTTCCATGTTTTACTATTTCTTCAAACAATCATGATCTCACTTGAAAATGAATAAGAGTAATTTATATTTTTGTTCTTAGTAATTGAGATGTTTTAGTAATTGATTTTTCTGTTCACTTCTTTCTCTCTGTTCCAATAAAGCTTCTTCCCCCTTCAACTTCAACCCCAATACCATCTATACTTCCGTCTATTCCTTGTTAATTTAATAATATCGGGGGACCGAGCTTCGCTCTGGAGTGTTAAAGCATAGAAAACTTGTAACGAAAGATTGAATTCATAGTTTATATTAATTTATTCATTTTCTCAGTCGTACAATTATTTTTACAGTTATATGAGGAGGCACAACAGGCTTATGCCCAAAACTGTCCTTTTTCAAATTTATACTACAGTCCAAATCAAAATCTAGATTAAGCTACTATCACTCATCAAAATAACAATTTATTCATACTCCAAAAAACAAACACATCATCAATTACAAATACAGTAGATAGATATATCGGGGCACTGAGCTTCGCTCGTTATTTATTTATTTATTTATTGACTTTTGATAAACCGAACACAATTCTTTAAAATGATTGGGGAAGTACTAACAGGCACAGCCCGAAGCTGTTTCTTTCCCGAATTTTGATTTATACACTATAAATAGTCCAGAAAGTAGGTTATGTTTCATACACTTGAATTCAGGTTCAATTTTCTGTTCAAACATTTGAAAACAAAAAAATTTTGATTTAGACTATATACAAACCAAATTTAATAACAAAATAACACTCACTAATCACTTGAAATTTTCAAATAATGATCAACTTTAAAAATATTATGATATACTCTAGTTTAGGAGGATTATCATATCATGTCAAAAAATCAGATTATGTTGATCAAATCGATTAAATTGTCTAGCTATATAAAATTTCTCGCTGATTGATTATGATTACACAGCTGGAAATAATTATGTATCTCTCCCACACAGGCACACGCATCTTCTGTTATCGAGAGACGACGAAATTATCATCTGTTTTCCAAGGATGAATAATCATTTTAATGTCGTTCAGCGAGTTTTCCAAAGAATGAGACCTAGTGCAATCGAATCTTTATATCATAAACCTACTATGTTCCAAATTTCGTAAAAATCGTTAGAGCTGTTTTCGAGATCCGTAAAACATGAATAACCAGATATGAAAATAGCCAGATATAAAAATAACTAGATATAAAAATAACCAGATATATGAATACAGAAACTGCTGGCTTAATATAATAGGATATTTGTTGACTTCATCTCTTCTTCTTACTCTTCTTGCCATGTTTCAATGAATGATCTTTGCAATTTCGCCTCTTTTGAGAGAGGTATTTTCCACATCCACAATGCTGTCTGCCTTCAGGTTATGCTGTCCTTATATCTTGCATCTTGGAAGTCATATGATACTCTTAACCTGATAATTATTGTAGATCTTTCGAAGATGATATACAACTCTCAATGAGAATGAAGCTCAATCAACTAAACAGTGTTAAAACGACGTACTTCGCTGCATGAAACGATTAGTTATTAGATTTATGTTTTATTTAGAGATGTTGAACTTGAGACATGGGGTATCCATTCATCGTTTTCTACTAGTAGCTACCACTTTTGTTCACATCATAGACTTAAAACGGTTGAAAAAACCTTCTTGAAAGACTCTTGTTTTCGTTTTTTAAGGCTCATGAGGCTTATTGTATAGTGAGGATCCAGTAGTTGATCAATGGGGTTGAGGTTACCCTTTAGCGCACCGTAAAATTGAGACGATTAAAAAACTATAGACTCCGATTCTTTCAGTCGCTTTTTTACGCTCAAGGCCTGTCTTCAGAGGACAAGGGTTGTTTATTTACAGCGAAGGGTTGACTTTTTTCCAAGGCTTTCAAGGATGAATGTGGATATTGTTCGGCAATTAGTTATCACCTCTGTGATGGAAGCTTGACAATCGCCAATTTGACCGAAATAGCTTTTAAAAAAGGGGTTAATCCCATATTTCAAGTCATTCTTGAAAAATTACAAGGGAGTACGTAACAGTAGTAATAACAAAATATATGTTTACATTTATAACAATCATTATATTGTAGGCTCAAAGGTTGTAACTTATTTATTAATGTAAGTAATAAAATGCTATTCCCAATATAAAAGCTAATTGACGAGGCGAAATTTTGATTTCTCTATTGACCCACTCATAAGTTTCTAGAACTAATACAAGTGGTATCTTCTTTATAGAAAGTTCACTTAATACAGTAGTCACAAATGCCCTTATTTCATAAACACTGGTTCTAAAAAATGGGCTTCTAGGAGAGTTTTGACCATTACCAAGAGAGGAGAGTGAAATTTAGAATAGGTAGGCCTGACTGCAGTGCATTATTTTATATCAAGTGAGTTTAAAATTCCATGTGATTCATTTACATTCTCGCAATTCTTAATAATAATTCTTGATAATGAATCAGTCGTAATTGGCTGGTATTAATGATACCAGCTCAAAGAGAATCACTTAAATAAACTTGAACAATCCAGTACTCTTTTAGGAACTTGGTAACAGTCTATTTCACGATATTATCACCTGTTTAATTAAATTCATACATTTATTCGATTCGAGATTTCGTTGATTCATTTCAATTTTTATCCAAGATAATATTGAAGACATATATAGAAATAGTAGATTTCTGGAAAATCTAGGATGATTAAAAGCTTATTTTCTAGTGATAAACTTCCTTCACTTTTCATGAATACAGTACTTTGGAATACATGGTATTTGGGAAATAATATGAAAATCATTTAATAATAGCAGTGGCCTTCAAGAGATAAAATTGATTGTTTTACAGATAATAATTATTGTTAGTGACATTCTATTCAAGCTTCTGTAGTCTGTATAGAATAACTTAAGACTTGGACCTCCATCCAAAGATATCACAGGGTTGCTAAATCGTGTAAAATTGCAACTTTCTCGAATTTCCAATTTAACGTCAGAATTGAATGTAGAATATCATCCCCGATACCACAGTAATGCTGGAGAAGTTTCAGGGTTCAATGATTAAAAGTGAATTCAATTTTCGTGGTGAAATTGGGAACATCGCGAAAATTTGTAGTCTATGTTGCATCAGAGGTAATATAATAATCTCTCAGGCATATTTGTATTCGATTGTGGAACTATGGTTCACCAAATGAGATAATTTTCTTCCTAGTGCAATGCTATATTTCTGATTCAAGTTATATAACTTTGGTTGATTTAACCATAGAAAAGAATAAGGGAAATACATTGGTTTTCTTCAAGATACAACCTAGTATGGAAGTTTCGCCGGCCAAAAGTTTAATGTACGGTAAAATGCATTCACGAATAAGCTTAAAACAAGCTGAGCTCACCTTGTATGGGAATCTCAATTTCTGAGTTGAGAGCCCAGCCAAGTAAGAGGAGGCGTACGACACTGTCGTGCGTCCCCGGCATAGCCACTCTCTCAACACTGGATGCATAAACACTGCCTTGTGTTTCCTATACCCTATAGTATGCAATTCAGAACAGTAATAAGTGAATATCATCCAATGGTCCATCATCTATTGACTGTTTGAATCTCGATCAACTACTTTTGCCTGAAGCCTGTAGCTCTGCTATAACCAATCATCAATAATAAGTAAGTTGATGATCTGTGAAGTATTGCCTCCCAGCGTTCCATCACTTTCGATAAATTAGCAAGAATGATGAAAAGGACCGAGAACACCGCGTGAGTGCTTTTTCGAAAAGCAGGCGATTTTGGGCCCGAATTCATATTTTTAACTTCCGGTCTGTATTTTTAAAAGACAGGTCGGCCTAAAACTTGCAAAGGACCAGGCCTGGCCTAATTATTACTATCATCCAGTCAGATCCACTCCAATCTGTCAGCATTTCTCAAGGATATAACATGGAGGCTTCCCATTCGACTAATGCTGATAGTTTGACGTGAACCACCCACTGACATCCCAGACAGGTGTTGATCCGGATGTTAGCTTTTCGCTCAACTGATGAGTTTCAAAATTTGTACTAGGTAACCGTTGATTCAACTAATTCATTTTCCTATTTCTTCAAAATAACATTGTAGGCCTAATACTCTGCATAAATTTGTAAAAGTTTCTTGAAAATGATGCAAAATCATGTAATGGGATGATTAGGCATACAACTCTCCATCATAAACTTGAATAAGTTTCTATAGAATTTGAAAAAATTGAAGTAAGTGTCGATTTTGAAAAGTTTTTTGTAAATTTGTTATCTATTTTGACTTAAACAGATCAGATAGAGTGAAAGACAAGAACGTGCAACGTGAATTTGCTGTGAAGGGTTACGTTTTCTATAACTATTCTTGCAAATTGCATTCTGTATCCATTTTAATACAAACTTATATGTAATCCAGCATATTTCCAGCAATATTATTAGTTTTCCAGGCGTAATTAACCCCAAAAACAATGATAATTCTCTTTTTGAAATCAATACGTTGCACAGCAACGACTGTTGGGAAAGAAGAACGAGTTTATGTACAAGATGAGTATATTGAATACTAGCCGTCAGGCTCGCTTCGCTCGCCATATCCGTCTAGCCAGGGGGCTCCGCCCCCTGGACCCCCGACTGGATTGTCCAAGAATGAGAACAGCAGGCGAGCGAAGCGAGCCTGCATTTTTCATTTGGGCATTTTTATCATATGTTAGGACGATCCAGTCGGGGGTACAGACTAAATGTTTGGCTAAACGGATATGGCGAGCGAAGCGAGCCTGACGGCTAGTAATATAATATTCCCAGGAATAGCTCTGATTGAAGTAGCAGTGCCCAATCAATTTTTCCGCGATAAATACATTTCAATCTTCGACTTGGTGCCAACCTAAGAAAGTCAACTCAACTTAATGCCAACCTGACAAAATTATTAATTTAGTTACCAGAACAACTGTTTCGAAGAGGTACTCTCTCTAGATTATAGTTCAACATAATTATGGTATGGACATTTCAATATTATAATTTTAAGATATTGGAATAAGAAGAATATACATGCTAAAAGAACTTTAAACCCTTAAAAACCACCCTTAGAGTTAAAATATCGCCAAAAGATTTCTTAGTGCGCCTCTAAAGGGCCAACTGAACATACCTACCAAATTTGAACGTTTTTGGTCCGGTAAATTTTTAGTTCTGCGAGTGAGTGAGTGAGTGAGTGAGTGAGTCAGTCAGTCAGTCAATCAGTCAGTCAGTGAGTGAGTACCATTTCGCTTTTATATATATAGATCAGTTAGAATCATAGAATGAGAACTCTTCTTCCCATTTTTTTCTCTGTGGTGAAATGTAGAATCAGTACTCAGTAACAGCAATCGTAATATGGTAGGAGAGCGATAAAAAACATGAAGAAATTCAGCAACAATGTTTCTTATTGAAAAAATATGAATATTGGTTTATAGTTTTAAATTATTTCCTGGAATCAGAGTGGTGAGTAGCATAATATCTTGATTACTCATCAGAGTGAAATTTTAAAATTCATCCTCTTCTTAAGTTGGCGATACTCTCGTTGTAACTTGACTTAAAATCAAGACTACATTTCTAGTGGGGGTTGTATTGAAACCTTGGTCGTCAAAGGTCTAGCTTAAAGGTCTAGGTAAGGTAAACTATAATACACATACCTCCTAATATATTCAGTCAGTTTAGGTGAATCAACCACAAATAAAGGCTAGGGCTCATGTAAAATATGTATCACAAGTTTCCAATCATCAAGCTATCGTTGTGTTGTTAAAACTACCACGTATAAGGATTATGATAATATAGGTGGCAAATCTATCCCAGTTTGAGCTGCTAATAGTCAAACTTCCGTTTTAAGGTGTGTGAGAGTTTTATCAACTAGTAGGCGCCAGTCAAGGATAGGTAAGTTCTTATCTAAATCCAGTGATAAGGAAGGGTCAAGGCGCCACTTAATATTGCCTTTAATATCCTTCCAACTTGGTTGAAGGATGGAATATTGGAGAATTCATCACGTTTTGACAGATTTCAAAATAAATATCCGGTTCAGGGATAGAGAGACCTTGAGAGAGGAAGAGAGGTGATGGAAGAGTGGAGGATGGATGATGATAATTTATCAGTTGGGATGGAAATTTGTTTAGGACTACAAAGGAAGAGTGATAAGTTGGCAGTGGAGAGGGTTGCAATGTTATGTATTGATAAAGAACGAAGAGAATATTCAGAGGTGAAAAGAGGAGAGATGTAAGGAGGAGAGTAAGAAGAAGGAAATGCATGAGGAGGAGGAGGATGACGAGGAGTAGGTATGAAAGAGTGAAGGAAGAGAATGTGGTGGAGAGGAGATTTCGAATGAGGAGACGGTGAATCTCCTCACGGTCCAAAACTCACTTCAAACTGTAAGTCCCTCCAATTTTCATCATCATTCTTCTACACAGCCGATGCACTAGCCTAGGTCTAATGCGTGCATCATCCTCATCAAAAACAATAGGAGACTAAGGAAGAGAACTGAAGAAGGAAAACAAGGAGAAGGACAAAACCAGAGGTGATGGAAATGAATGGGAATGAGATAGAGGAGGACCAAGAGAGAACAGAAGAGGAGAAGAATGAGAGGAGGGAGGAATTACCTGACGGAGAAGTCGGGATGGTTAAAAATTACAAATAGAAGGCCGAGGAATAAATAAGAATTATTAGAAGTAGAAAAAAGAGACCTGAGAAGTTAAAAAAGGAGAGGTAAAGGATGAAATAACTAGTAAGTAAGGAATTGAGAAAAGAAAGAGAATTAAAATTAAAGTGGAATGAAACCTTATATTAAGGCTGTGCAATGGCTAAAAATGAACTTTCTACTGGTGATATTTTTCAAAGTTTTTCGATTTGTATATCATCAAGCTATCAAAATGAAAAAGTTTTCTTAGGAAAACATTTTTACCGATCATTACTTTATGAGATATGAGCGCCTGAAGTTTGAATTTTTGGGACAGAATATTTCAAATTCGGTAAGAGATAAATCCATGAGATTTCGAGGATGGATTCTTCATGGTTTGTTGATCTAGTAAAACAAAAATTTTCTTAAAATAACAATTTTTGAAAAAAATTAATCAATTTACCAAAAATAGCCAAAATAACTCAACTAAAAGTTATTTCCAGTAAATTGAATAACTATCTTAAAAATGGATATTTTCAGAAAATTATTGTTTCACTAGATCAACAATACCATGAAGAATCTATCCTCTAAATCTCATGGATTCATGTCTTACCGAATTTGAAATGTTCTCTCCCAAAAAGTTCAACTTTAGACGCTCATATCTCGAAAAGTAATGATTGAAAAAAAATGTTTTCCTGAGAAAACGTTTTCATTTTGATAGCTTGTTGATATACAAATCGAAAAACTTTGAAAAATATCACCAGTAGAAAGTTAAGTTTTAGCCTTTTCACAGCCTTTAGGAATGGGAAAGGAATCAGACTCAATAAAGAAAAAAACAAAATAAAAATTTGGAGTTCAAGTGAATAGGGATACTGTACTAAGTTGATAATGTAACAAGAAGGAAATTGTTATATCTGCTTCCGCACTATTAATTCCTGGAACTACTCAGCTTTTGCCAGTTATGTCCATCTACATGTCACTGGAAAAGTTTCACTTAGATACTATACGAGACTATCCCACTAATCATAGATAAGTCCACTAATCTTGAAAATATGTTTTTCTGAAGAAATACGATAATTACTTCCAATCCACTAGAAAATGCTAAACATAATTCGACTCACGAATATAATCATAAATGATTAATAAAACGCTCACAGAGAAATGATTCCAGATTTTTGATACATAGATCATTTTATTCCTTGATCTTGTTGCCATTTTTGTGAAAAAGGATAATGGTTGAAACAAACAAGGGCGAATCCAACAATGAATAGTGAATGGGGTGTTGTCAAATTATCCCTTTATCAAAAAACCTAGGTCACCGATCAACGGCACACTTATTTTTTAAGACGATTTTTTTTCAAGCAGGTGTTGGAGTTGAGGGTTGTGCTCTCTCTCACTTTTCGTTCTTGCTCTCTATCACTCACTCTATTTTTCTCTCTCGTCCTCTCTCGCTTTCCCTCACCCTCTCTCCCTTCACTTAGAGTTTTTTCACATTACCACTTTTTTATCATCGCACTCCTACTTGGTAACTTGCCATGTGCCGAGCTCTACCACACGCCGTGTGTGCTACTCATGAAGACGGGGTGGTTTTTTGAAAGGGATGAAAAAATTGTAAAAAACTACTTTCAACCCAAAAAATTATCGCGGAAGCTTGCGTTCGTACGCGTGCTGAGGGGTGGTGGTTGGTGTTTTTTCGGCTTGATAATTTTAATATTGAGGGGGTAAGAACCACTACTCATTGCTCACTAGATCTGGTTTTCACAATCACCTGGCCGACTAGGTAATGATATTCACAGGAGAAAAATATTTGTAGGTTATGTTGTGAGCAGTAGTACCTATTAACGATCTCAACCAAGCACGATTTGGTTGCCTAGAAACCAATAATAAGAATATTAAGAACGATCTTAGTAGCTGGCTACTGGTATCATATTTGGCTGAGAACAATCTCAATTTCAAATATCAATTTGTTGATTGTATAGAATAATAATTTATGAGAGAAGCCTTAATGGCACAATTATTAACCAAAACCAGGTTACTGCTCAGTCCTGTACATTGTCATAATATATTGCCAATGAACTCAATACATTTGTGCATGGAGAATTAATTCTACATGTATGTTGGATTGGATCAATTACGTGTGAACCTCTAGATAAATAAAATGGGATAGGAAAATAATGAATATTTTATATCTCACACAAAACCAGATGGGGTTTCATCAAGAAAACTTGATGATGGGATAATAATTATTTCTAGAAAACTCCCAGGTGGAACCTTGTGTGAGATATTTTACGAAGGTTCGTCATCTTCATGCTAGCAAAAACTTTTTCCTTCAAATAGTTCATGCCAATTTTATTGTAACCACCTAATACCACTATTAATTTGTTCTTGGTTTAATTCCTTTTGATAGTAATTCCATCGCGTTTAAAAGAGACTTCTGGGCCTTAACTTCTAATTGAAATCATTTTTCATCTCATAAATGGAATCTAAATGAGCGGTTCACTCACAATAGCTTATCATTCATTGAGAGTTGCTGAACATTGAATTCAAGTAATATCTGCTAAATTTTTGGCTGAAGTATATTACACTCAATTCCATGGATTTGAATTCAATCTCTATCAATCATGTCAAGAAATGAGGGTGGTTTGTTACTCAGTAAAAACTCAACACCGCGAATCACAATGAGTCTCAAGAGCTGCTAAAACAGTTTCAATCCGAATATACTCTCTGAATATGAATAGAATTTACTCTATAAATAAACTAAATCTTTGCTACTTGCTGAGTCATAAAATATTCTGAATAAAATCAGTATTATTGAATCATTGCATTAGGATAACACTCAAACTTGATTTATTTCACGTTGGTATTTAGTTCTAAATAATCAATATGCTCATCAGAAAACTTCTCAAATCTACCTCAATCACAAACTAAGTGACCATAATTAGAATACATACAGTGACTATTACTAGAACAGTGTGGAGGAAGTTAGTCTTGTTTTCTATTGGCTGATCACTTCGGTGACTGTTGTGGCTCCCGATTCATTTTTTCCCCAACCTAAAGCAATTGAGCAAGATTTTTTATTCCATTCATAAATCTTGATTGTAGTATTATTCAGCAATTTTTCTTTCTAGTCACTATACAAACTTCCAAACTCAGAGCACTCTATGAGCGAACCTTGCAACCAAGACCGTGGTGGATGGTATCATTTGTAAGGGGTTTGCCTTTTTTCCGCATTTCTGGAAAGTGTAGCGTGTAGCAAAGGGATGGAATGATGCAGAAGTGGAGAAAATAATACGAAGGGAAGAATTAAGCTAGGTGGGGGTAGAAGTGTTTGTGTGTGTGCGTGTGAGAGTTTCTGAAGTGTGCCCACTCATTTATGTTACAACTCTGACTACTATCCACTTTAACTGGCAGGGTTCGTAGTGAATAACATCAGCCTTCCCCTATCTACCAATGCTGAAAGATTGAAGTGAAATTCTCTGGATGTGTATGTGTGTTTGTGTGTGTCTGCTAGGTAATCTTCCCTTCTCTCTCGCACCCTCCGCACACCCTATCAGTTCCCCTCCGTTCCTCTCTTGCAGCATTGTTGCATCCTTGATGCGTTTATTGAGAGCATTCTTCCCCACCCCTACTTCTTTCGCTCGTTTCCCTGGAAGGGCAAAATTTTCGGCGTTCAGTCAGTCAGTTCCTTTCGCAGTAGTGCGTTGGCTACCTCGACTAGAATTGCCGGAGTGTCTTGGACACGTCACGTTGCCATGGTGATTCTCCCCAACAACTCCCGATACTCATTGGAAAGTTGTGCTTACACTACCGCGTCCGCTCAGCATACAACCTCTTGACCAATTGCTACAACGCTGTGCATCAGACTTTCTAGGTTAGGTTTTTTGAAAAACTCGTGACATCGTGATAAACTGTTCAAAATAACCTCAAAAAACGTCAAAAACATTTCTTAATTCCATCAACTGATAAGTTTCAATCTTAGTTTCATCAACTGATAAGTTTCAATCAACCGAAAAAGTTCTAAAGTTTCAAACTCAACCACTGTGATATAATCAAAACTTTTCCGCCACTAGCATTCCGATATTATATATTTCGTGAGTTATTATGTCTGGACAATGTCACTTGTATAAGTTGGAACCCTAGTGCTATCAATTGACTTGTCATCTCCAATCTGGGTAGAAATCTGCTGCAAGACATGGCACTGTCATTACTTCAAGATACCGCACCGAAGAGTGGTGAGTTTTTATGTATCTTCTTTTCATTTTTGTTGTTGATAATTTAGTGGGGAGGGGAAGAAATTTGTATTTATTGGGCTTTAAATCCATTATTGAAAGGTTGAAAGCTAAAGAGCTGGAAAATAATATAAAAAAGTTTTGAAAGCTTCCTAAACAGTAATAGTTTTGTAGATCATGACTTGTCAGATTTTGCATGAATTGCTTCATCATTACTTCATGATACTCCGCCCAATTAATTGTGGTGAGTTGAAGGCTATGAATTTGTTTTGGGAGGGGGATTTATATTTGAATTGTTTCGTTCAACTCCACAACTGAGCAGATTTCTACATTATTTAAATAAAATAATGACTATGACTATGATTTTTCGTAGATGGAAGTTGATGGGAGAGTACTAAGTTAGGGGCCACTTTTCATACAATAAATCAATTTATCATATTCTAATGATTTGGAACAGTACACTATATTCTAGGTCAACTTTATCTTCTCAATTTCACAAGTTGTTATATTTGAGAAGTTTGTCATTAATTGAGGTCATCAGTTGTGAGGTCTTAATTAATTATTGTTGTATCTCTTGTACAGTAATTCCTTTGAACTATAATTCAATAGTCTATGTACACAACAATGAACAATTTCTTCTGGCATGAAGTGATTGGGTTTTCCAAAATTTTCTCTCCTCATGATACTCACCAAACAGTCTAATCTTTCAAATTTAGCTGCTGATTAAAGACGCCATCCGCTTTCCTCACTGGTTCTCATGGTATTTAACCGTCATTTAATCATGATCGAATTCAATACACGGTTTTGCAACGGGAGTAAATTCATTTTATAAGCAATATTAATTAATAAAATGAAAATATTCACAACTTTCTGATGTTGATTATGCTTCTCTTGGAATGACCAGTTTCATGTTTCTAACTTTGATGACTCATTTATCATAATTCATCATTGAATCACATTTGAGTGACACTTCCATAAATTTAAATGACTTGTAGGAAAATTGATCAACTTATTCATTATTCAATGAATGTTGCATTCATTATGATGACTATTTATTCATAATCTCATGTGCTTAAAGATGAATAACTGATCATTCCCATTTATGATGATGACTAATCTTATTAAAATTATTATGTGTTAATTACGAGCTGTGAATGAATGACTGAATCACAGTAGGCTACTATTTACGAGTACTTGAAACTTCTATTCTGGATAAATAACAAGATGCATAAATAAATAATATGAAAATGCATCAATAAGCTTTAAGCATAAGTAACCATCTTCAATCTTGTTCATCGTTAATTAATTTATTATATATAGTACGTAACTCTTTTTCCCAATTGGAGGTATATTTAAAGCTGACATTTCAAATAATAATAATAATAGCATGTAGAATTGGAATAGCGGTGATTGCTTCTTGAAATAATCAGCTTCTTGAGGTGATTTGCTTCTTTAGTCATATTGCTCCTTGAAGTTCATCATTATAGTAACCTATTGAATCCTGGTTTTCAATTGTACAGGGAACTTTTCAGAGTAGCCTGCTATTCGAATCTGATATCTAATTCATTGACTTATTATATACTAATTCGAGACAGGTGAATCATTCATTCCTAAATAGGAAAGCTTTTTATTTAATTCAATTCCACTTGGAAGTGCTGGCTGGAAGGTTGATCGTCAATAATTCAATATGATCAGTCTATACTTGCACTATGTGATAATGGATGAACTGGTCTCATTGATATTGCCTGTGCCACATCAATATAGTAGTAATATCAACATAAGTTAGTGTTCAACTTAATTTTGACAATTATTGTCTCAAAATCATCAATTACATACACCTCCAGAATGAAATAGGCTTATACAAACAAGGAAAATCGAAATAGTCTGAACTTTTCGAACTCCTGCGAAGGTAATAATTGTGATTCATAGTCTATATCAATCACATTTATAGAAAAATCATGAATCAATAATATTATCTTATCATACTATATTAATTTACAATCTTCAAGTTATTGAAAAAATAGTCTATATCAATCACATTTATAAAAAAATCATGAATCAATAATATTATCTTTTCATACTATATTAATTTACAATCTTCAAGTTATTGAAAAAATACGAAATGATTTTTTATCAAAGTTGTTGAATTTGTTTAATATGATTATTGAGCTCGAATAGGCTTTTCTCACAAAATCATTATTTCTCTGTTACTGAAAATCAGAACATAGCAATTTGAAATTTCGACCACTCAAGATTTGCAAAATGATATTATTAGTTGTTTATGTAATCAACAAACCAACAGAGGGCTGTTGAAGTCGCCGAAAAATATTTGTTCAGTTAATGAGTTGTTCAATATTTGAATGAACTTTAAGCTTCATTGGGTGGAATTTATTATGGATTATCGGATTAAGCTGGATACAATATTATAGTAAATGTGTTCAAAGTATTCAGTTATTGATTAATCTACTAATTCACATGGTTATCCACTTTTTCATTGAACATTTATTTTGATGTTGAACCTATTTTATTTTTAATGGTTTATATATATATATGTACGCGAATCGGTAATGACTAGTAAGAAGAACTGCATTCATCCTATATTTTTCATTACACCATACACCTACCTATCTCTTGAAATTCTGATCATTATAAAACCATGAAACTTGGCAAATAGATACAATAACAATAGTATTATTTAGAAGTTGCACACCGATATAGAATGTAATAATATGATATAGGCCTATTTTCTATACTTTCGCATTCTTTGCTTGCGGTGACACATGTGTTATGGAATACTACAAATTAATATAAAATTCCAATCAATGAGTTAATTCAAAATATAGTGCATAAAATTAGATGTGTAGATCGCAATCAAACTCGAAATCTGATTAAATAGCTTACAAAGCACCTTGAAGTTTTCACTCGAAATTCGCGCTATAATTACTTAATTTGTCACTTTTCTATGATCAATTTCTGGTAGTCCGAAACTCATCTCATATAGAACGCTTATTCACTTTCATTATTTTTTAATCTCCTTGAGTCCATGGCTCATAAGGGATGATCCCTTTCTTCTTCAAATTCAACAAACTATTGCAGTCTTTTATTACAATATTCATTAATAGTGGTTTGGGTTTGTGATGATGATCTAAAGATCCAATCCAAATGTTATTCTCAGAGGAACAGCATTGCAAACTTATATCCAAATCGAATTGCATAAAAGATCATGTATAGAGATTAAAACCTAATAGAACCTAGCTAATGACTTGTCAAATATTTGATCGAACTTTACACATTATTGTTCTGTGTGTTACACTAGCAATATAAAAACAAATTCTTAGTCAAATGAAGGATGAATTTCAAGTTCAATTTGCATAATCATTTCCCAACTAATCTATCATGAGTTGCATATCCAGTGACATTGAAACTCCACTATCTGCTATCACTTCCCGTCTATAACGATCCAAACTAAACACTATCAACGCCATTGCAGTTCAGTAGACGTTTCCGCCTTGTTTATAATAACATTATATATGTTAGATAAATTGTTTACAAATTGATAAAAATTGATTGAATTGTTGAGCAGCTGTTTCTGTTGCACAAAGCTGGCAGATTTATCCACTTTGGACTCTGGTTTGTCTATGCTGTACCTTGAAAAGAAATGTAATTTCAGTTTTAAGTCCGTCCATTGTTTTTTCAATGTTGATCGTTCAACCCCTTGAACGATGATCATATTATCTAAATGTGTTACAAAATAAAGGGGTCTATGTTATATACATTGTATAGAATCTACAGATCTCCTCCTTCCTTCCTTTACTGATTGATGTTTCTATGATAATGTTTCTCTTTTTCACTTAGCTTTAATCTTTTACTCCGTTACCTCTCACCAGCCTCTCTCCGTTACCTTCTTCTATTTTCCATCATCATTTTTTTTTTAATTTATATTTTCATCATCCTTTCCATGATTTTCCATCTCATAATGTTATTCTATTCCACTCATTTTACGAATCTTCTCTTTCCTAATCTAATTCTTCAATTATCCTATTTTTGGAATCTTTCTATTTGTACGTTCTCTTCTTTTCTTTATCCTGTTTTATGCTACACTTCTCCTTCTCAATCTTCATATTCTTACACTGCTTTCTTTTCCATGTTTCCATTGCTTTTCATCTCTCTTTTCCATCATTTTCTTTCAATGTTCTTCTTTCTTCTTACTTCTTTTTTCCCCATTATTTTCCTCTCACTTGTCACTCATTCTCCACTTTTCTGTATTCTTACTATTCTTCACCATTCTCTTCCACCTCACCACTGTATTCTCTCTCCTCTACTCATTATCTTCCTCCCTTGCAACAACTTCAAAGACAATAATTGTATCTTTCTTGATGACGTCATGCTTTTCCCCCTGATACATCTTCTATTTTTCTTCCTTCGCCGCCTCTCCTACCGCTCCACCTCCTCATCCCGTCCTCCTCCTCCACCGCCTCTTCCTCATCATCAACAACCCTTAATTCTCTCCCCACTCGCCATTCTACATCACCCATCTACCGCCCCCTTTGTTTCTACAGTGAGATTCACCTCAAAATGTCAGCATTCCTTACTTTCCCTATTAAATAACACCAATGATCCCCATTCAACTAATGCTGCCACTTCTAAGTGAATCTTATTACAGGGAGGTAGCCCCAGTTCAACATAGTACTCTTCGTAGACTTTGTACGAGTATATGGGTCCAACAAAATTGATGGTGGCTATGTATATCATGTATATAGTGACTACATGTATATGGGCCTTACAGAATTTGACAGTGACTATAGATATGTATAGTATATAGTGACTGACCATCTCAGTAGTAGGATGTAGGAGGAGCCCTCCAGGGGAAGGGTTAGGGTTGAATTATCCTTAGCAAGGGGTAAAGGAATAACAGAAGGGTCCCCTCCAGTCGGTGGACGGGAGGGGTTCGGAGTTCACCCTTCTTCATCAACAACGCAACAAAGAAGTGCTGTGGGCTTCCATGGTCATTACGTTGACCAATCACCGAGCTCCTAGGCTAGGCGTTAGTCATTGATCTTAGTACTGACAAAATGGTCGTTCTGAGTTTCAGATATCATGAGGACTCTTCTTTATCCGTTAAAAATAAGACTAAGAATATTTTTTTTATTCTTTCAATGCATATTAGCCCGCTGATGTTGGGTCTTTGATAAGTTTTTATTTTTTTGAAATATTATAAGGTAATTCACAAGTTTTACGCGTGATGAAATGCTGTTAGAGTTGGTACATTACTGTCCAAGTTCTGTCATGTCATTAAATTATCAAGGAATAGTTTAAGAATGGGAAAATTCAATTTTTCATAGACTTGCTAGTACTCTTCACTCATTTTTCGAGGACACCATTGTTTTCTGTGAATTATAATATTATCAAATCGTTAAAATTGGCCGAAACTTGTCGTGCCTTTGATAATACAGAGTAATAATAATTCTTTGTCAAATGTCTCGTTACTTATCAGTTTTCCAAGTAAAAATGAGTGAAAACTTCGATTTTATATGGGTCTACAACTAGAAGAGCTGAACTGCCTGGACACTCATATCATATAGTAAGATAATCAATTCATTGTAGGCTAGTATTAGAACTTGAAAAGAGAAAACGTTGATGTTAAGGAGAATTTGGAAGAGAAGAAATATACAACGAATATATAAATAATTGTATAAAAATACAGTTCTGAATATTATCATAATTATCATGTAATTATCTATATTGAAGAGCGTTGATACATCTTAAACTGAATTTGCGTTAATTGACACTAAATAAAATATGGAGAAACAGATTTGAACTGGTGCAGCCTACAAACTACAAACTCAATACTCTTTGACGATGGAGGGAAATGGTGTGTTTTATGAACACTTTCGATTATCAGTATGATTATCGATGCAGCTCAGTATACTAATCTGAAGCAAACTGAACGTTCACTATTCACTTCAATTGCACTTTGAAAAGGTTGGGCAGAGAAACGAAAAAACCTATAAAATTATAGGTGAAGTACTCATCGTTCATGCCACGGTGACTTGATATAATATCTGACTCGATAAATGATCAGCTCCAGCTATTTTTAGAATGATTTCAGAATGCGTTCTTTTCTTGAATAATTATAAGCCTTAAAAATTTTTTTTTTTGTGTAGTTGAGAAGTTGATATTATTCATATTGAATGAAAAAGACTAAGAAATTGTCAAAAAACCACTGATTTATTGATAATTAGAAAGACCGGTTTCGGTTATTACACCATTGTCAATCTCTGATAAACTAAAACTAAATACAAGAGCAGCAGAATTTATACTAGTTGGCGAGTACTGCTATTGGTCGAGGGCATGAACGCCTGCCATTGGCCTAGCCAGACAGTCTCCTCCCACTCAACGGTGTGACAAAATGGCGGCTTAAGCAACAGAATCACCATGATAATTAAATTTACTTTCAGTACAAAATAAGAACCAAGAAAACAAGTGTGAAAGATAAAATCATTTTCATTCAACCTTAAAAAATTGATTGGAGTTCAATTTTGGACACTCATCCCCTGTTAGTCTTCCACTACGGAGAAACAAATCCACAATAATTCTAGAAACGACTCACCACACAAACAATATAGTGCATCATTCTCTATCCAATGTCAATCATTTTCATCCAAAACATTTTAACAGAGGTCTAACACGAAAAAATCCTATTACCATTAGGCTAACATGAAAATATAGGTAATAAATCGTATACAGTTGTCATAAAAATTGTGAAGCTAGCCTAACCAAATCAAGTGAACTTCACAATCTCGGCGTACTTCCGATTAGAAAAATTCATGTACTTGACTGGAAAAATTCATGAACACAGTAGAAGAAAAGAATTCATGAACAGTAGTAGAAATTCATTGACACATGACACAGTAGAAGGGTCTACTTGATTGAGCAATTTATAACCAAATTCATGTGAATTGTTTTTATTACGAGTGTAACTTGTATTCTAGCTGTAAAAATTTGATTAATCATCAACGTTCTCGGTCTATAGACTCACGTTTCTTCTTTCTTGGTGATTTCAGGGGAACGGTTTCTTCCAGGTCTATAACTTTTCAAGCCTTTTCAGTTTCTGCATAATTCGGCAATTTCTGTACTTTCCTTTTGAATTATTATACATTTTTGGTTGCGTATGAAGGGCTAGGTCCAACCTACGCATAATATTTGCTACCCTACAAGAAATTGGGCTCATTTTGTTGTTTTTTGTCGTGTAACGGACGAAAATTATTATTATTCGGACAGCCCGATACTTGTGACACCGGCAGGATGCATAAAGTTTGCTCGGATAGTTATGACATCAAAACACGCGATTTCTGTAAGAGTATGTATAATCGTATACTATTTATGTTGGCAAACTGAGCTCTTTAGTAATCTCACATATGGATTGTATCATGGAGAATAGATAACATGAGAAGATATCCAATGGTAGGCCTATAGGGCGTTCATGTTTTAAATTTCACTGCAGCTAACTCAAGCCGATAGTTTTCTAGAACTATTTTGATGAAGCTATGTTACGCTGATAGTCTCTCATACTGTGACGTTCTTAAACTGCTCTCAACTGACCAAAACAGTAATGATAACCAGTTGTCGACAATAATCGGCTTGCGTTTACGATATCGGCTTCAAATTTGGGACATAAATGACCTACAACATGGTATATATTTCCTCTATGGTTATATTGAGCATATAAATAAAAACTGAATCAAAGTTTGAGATTTCAAGTTTCATCCTGAATTAGAACTATAGTAGGCTACTCTATTTTCAATTGAACTTAATTTTATCTCTAGTACATTAATAAGATTAGACCACTAACATGATGATTTTCGGATTCTCCCTCATTCGTTATGGATGACAAATTCGAGTCTGATTAGTAGTACTGTACCACAGTGTATTTCACTTTTAAATAGATCCTATTCTTCTATAACATTAAAACAATCCTTCAGTACTTTTACACTTTGAATTCCATGTGAACCTTCAACCTTCCTGTTGAATAGGATTGATGGTATTAACAGTGTACACTACAATGAAATAGATCGATTCCAATATCATAGCTCTTATTTTCAATAGTATCAGTTGAAGAAAATTCGTTTAAACATACTATATTTTTGTAAAAAAATTGAAAAAATTTCCTTTGTAACTAATTTGGATATTCATGTCTACTGTCGTACTCTACTTCTCTTCTTTCCACTTCTTTTCTCTTCTTTTCCAATAATTATTCATCTCTCCTGTCCTAATCTCCTTCTCTTCTCCTTCTCTTTTGGTAGAGAGTTAGTGGGGAGGATATTTTTAATATTCTTTCTGAAGAATGGACATTGATATGTCCAAAGCTCCGCCAATTTATGTAGATGCATAACAATATGATTATTATCTATAGTTATTATATTACAAATTGCTTTTTCATATCATATACAGTTCAATAATCATTTTCTTAGTCTATATTATGCAAATTCATCTATAATTTTACTGTATTGTAACCTATTGTATATAAGTGTATAAGCCAGTATATATTGTAATCTACATAAATAAAGTACTCAATCAATCAATCAATCAATCTCTTTTTTCATCATTCTTCTGTTATTCATTTTTCTCTTTCTCTCCTGTCTCTTCTTTACATCCTCTCCTCTTCTTTTTCCGTATCATTTTTTCTTCTCATTTTTCCTCATCTCTGAATTATTTCCACTTCACTTCATTCCTCTTCTCTCCTCCTCTCTTCTATTTTCTTCTCCCTCCTCTCTACTCATTCCGTCTCTTCTCTTCCAAATCATTCCATTTATATGTTTCTTTCCGTATGTTTCTCTGATCCCAATATCACACCTTATGTCCTAAGTGCTTTCAATAATGAAGTGGGATATAAAAGTTTATTCAATTCAATAACATATTCTCATCAAATGACGTTAAATTTTGAATAATTTCAAAAAAAAAAATAGCTTTCGAAATAGCATCAAATTATCCAATAAATTCAAGCTAACTTCTCAGTATCCCAGTTCCAGTAGCCTGCATGATTCTCTACTTCAAGTTTTCTCATTCTCCTCCATACATTATTCATTCTCCTTCCTTGTTCTTCTGTGCCCCATTCAAAGTACAATGATAATGATTGAGACGTAGTCAGCCAGCCAGCCTTGTTTGCGTGTGAAGTTATCTCTAAAACGACAAATTGAGCGCCATCAGTTTAGCCCGAGAAATTAGTCACTCCAACTTGCTTGCTAGCCACCATTTTGGTTTTGAAATGAATAGCTTAGATAGAGTAGGAGAAGTAAGAGAAGAAGAGGTAAAAAACATAAGAGGAAGAGAAGATGATGAAGATGATGATGAAGAAGAAGAAGAAGAAGAAGAAGAAGAAGAAGAAGAAGAAGATAGAAAAAAGCTAAGGAGAAGAAGGATAATACAGGAGTTTTTGGAGGAGTAGTTGGAGGAGGAGGAGTAGGAGAAGAAGGCGGTTCCATTTGTAGGCCTACGCTAATAGACTTCTTTACATCACGATTGTTGGGCGAGTGAATATCGTTTCGCGTGGGTGAGTGGTAGGTTATGGAAAAGTTGTCAAAAAATGAATAGTTTAACTTCAGAATAATGGATTAAAGATCATTCATTATATTTGATTTGGAATAGATAATATTTGAACAGTTCAGAGTTCGTATTCTGATTCTTATCTTTTCTTCCTACCATAGCTCGATATAGGGATAGGAGCTTGAATGGTGTAACTAAAAAGAGACGTTTTTATTCTCCAAGTTGACTGGTTATAACCATATTTATAAAATATTATATGAATTTCTGAGTGATTTCATAGCTTTTAGGTTCATTCAAGAATGAAATCTTACATATTGCATACATTGATTGAGAAGATTTAGATATTGAAGAGACTCCTTCATGGCTGCACGAGCTAAGAACAAGGATGCAAGGATGAAATTCTCACTACTGCATGTTGATTAATTATATTTTTATACAGATACTGCGAATAGTAGTTTTCCCTTTCAGATTAGTAGAGAATGTATATCCATAACTAATATGTTTTTGTTTCTTTTCAGTTCCTATACTCAATGGTTAACCGGGAAACAATTATTCATATTCAACCTCTGTAGATTTTAAAAAGTTTTCTATAACCTATAAGAACATCATATAACCTATAAAGAACATTCCTTATTTTGATTTATTTTTAGTGTATCTGAACTATTTTGGGAGTAGGCCTGGATCCTTAACACTTTTTAAAGATCTTGAGAAAGGCATGCAGGCCTACTTACAAGGACTATTGTATTTTCATAGAACTTCCACGTAAGTGAATCTCAATTCTAACACTGCTGCAAGATATGTCAAAACATTTTTCGAAAAAACGCATCTTAGAGAAACACCCCATTGTACTCTATCAAACAGCAGTTAGTTCAGAAGCAATATTCTTCAGACTTTTTAGCCCAAACAGAGCGAGAGTTAAGGCACGTGTTTACCCTATTCCTTCAGGGGTGTCTTTTGTAAAAAAAATCTCAACTCTTTTGTGAAAATTTTGTTTTTTCACTGGGCTTTTTTCGTGCAATGAATAGGCTATTACACACTCGACTAAATATGAACTCCTCAAGTGATAGTAAGTTGTTCTCTGTTCCCTGATAGCCTGTTTGTTGTTCCTTGTTCGAAACTTATAAACATTGGAGAGGATGAGATGCTTCTAAACCAACAGAGACAACAAATAGTCTTCGAGGATGGCGAAATATATTACTAGTAGGAAGAAAGGTTGACAAGAGGGCCTGGAAATTGTTCATCTATGAAATTTGCTTTTAAAGATGTGAGGCCTGTATAAAGTGAAAACCGTGAAGAGTATTCCTTCTTCTTCCTTCATAATCCTTTGTTATCCTTTCTGTCAAAACGGTGTCTCACTAAAGAAAAATATTGTGCTACCAAGTCCTTTCAATAGTGTAAAATGCATGTTATTTATGATTCATCTAGAGTTGAACCCATAATTTATTGATAACGAGAAAAAATTCAGGATTTTCTTAAGAAGAATTGTTTGATATGGGGAACCATGATTTTGACTATATGAACAATCCACTTGTCCATGATAATTTATCATGATTTATAATTATCAATGTATTGTTCATATAATAACGATTATTCATGATTATTACTATCTGATGATTCGTAACTTTTATACCCAACTTCTATATCAACTATAGCAATTTTCTAGTCCTCTAACCGCAGCATTTATAAACGATTCTCAAATCAAATAAAAGTTTTTCATCAAAAACAATTACAATACAAATTAGAATATTATAACATTTAATACAATTAAAACAATGGAGTTTCATGCAAATAAATAGGCATATATAATTCAATGAATAAATAATACACACTCCACTATAAATTATATGTGTTGGGGTATGAGTTATTAGTTGCTTGTTGCGTGGTAATCGTATGCAATCTTCATTACGAACGGAAATTCAGCTCAGCATTGTATTGATTCAATGGCAGCGAAGTAGTGATAAGCAGAGTCTTTCGTATATCTCATTTTCAGAATTGTTTACAATGATATAGGCCTACTCAGTTTGTTCATAAATGTAGGATACAGCATTTTTAACAATTTCACAAATACGGTTTCAATCTTCACCTCATTGTAATCCTTGTATACTCTATTGCACAAATGCTCAGAAATTTCATTACTGATTCTGTATAACCAAATTACAGCAAATCCCATGAACTAATGGGTGATGATGAATTAATTTCTCGATTCACAGATGGATTTTTGTGATAGAGATTGGGAGTTATTTTTTTCTTAACAAACTTTTATTCTTATTATTTATCAAATAGCTTTAATTGTGATTTTTTTGTTTGTTGTAGGTCTGACCGCCATCGCCCGCCTATCGTCGCACCGAGGGGTAATGAAGGAGACTCAACCGGACGCCGAGGCTGTCAACAACAACAACACCAGCAAGAACAACAATCACCACCACAACAACAACCTCCATCCGCGTGGCGGCGGTCTCAGTCCCGCTTTTTCGCCGGGTCTGCTGACACCGGCTCAACTCTTCCCCAGTCACTTCATGAGTCCTCTGGCGCTGCACGCAGGAACACTGTTTCACCACTGGGCGGCTCAACAGCAACACCAGCAACAGATCTCGCCTCCGATGCCTGCCGGCGTTCGGATGACACCTGGCGTCAACACCAGGCGCAAGGATAAAGTCCTACAGGAACAGGTCTCCCCGGAACCTGCCCCTCTCTCCCCTCCCACATCGGGATCTTCCCCTCAATCAAATGGCTCCTCAGGACACGATGGCTCCAACAAAGACAGCAGGGAAAAGGTGTTTACATGTGGTATTTGTAATCGATCTTTCGGGTACAAACACGTCCTGCAGAACCATGAACGAACCCACACGGGTGAGAAACCGTTCGAATGTCCCCAGTGCCATAAACGCTTCACCAGGGATCACCACCTCAAAACCCACATGCGTCTCCACACCGGGGAGAAACCCTACCACTGTACACACTGCGACAGGAACTTCGTGCAAGTAGCGAACCTACGCAGACATCTCAGGGTACATACCGGCGAACGTCCCTACGCCTGTGAACTGTGCTCCTCCAAGTTCTCAGATTCCAACCAACTCAAGGCTCACACCTTGATACACAAAGGAGAGAAGCCATTCGAATGCAACAAATGTTTGGTGAGATTCCGCAGGAGACACCATATGATGCACCACAAATGCCAAGGGAAATCCCAAGCTGGTGGTCACCCCGACAGTCCTCCGATCGCGCAACCAGTCACACCCATGTCCGATGAGAACACAATCCTCGATGAAGACGAAGACGAGGATATGTTAGATGAGGACAGAAACATTGAGATGGCGGAGTCCATGGATGCGTTGTATGCTGATGAACCAACCTCGAAAGGAAGAAGAGTTAGGAAACCGAGGGACATCCGGAAGATCATCCGCTACATTCCCGAGCAGACGGAACCTGAGGATTTGTCACTGTCTTCAAAAAAGAGGAACGAAGAAAACAACCGGATCAACGACTGGCATTCATCAATCAGGAGACATATCTCACCGACATCTTTCTAGTGGAAAAATATTGCTCATTTAGTTCAAAAATGTAATAAGTTCGTTGTTCACCAGTTAAAGAATGTAAAACTATTGTCTATTCATTTTTGAATTGCTGTATTTTGTGTAGAATACCTACATATTCATGAATGAATTTCCTATTTAGTACCATCTTATTCACAGAGATATTGAGTAGCCATGATGAGATAAATGAGAAATGGCCACCTGAATTATCAGGTCTCTTCATTGTAGTCTCTCTGTGAAAATTATGTTTTAAATTATTCGAAATTGCTGACATTTCACAACAATGCATTCTTCAGTACTTCTTCAGTACTAGAATGTATTCGTCAGCTTTCGGCAATGTGTTCAATTACAAATTTTAATGTTAAAGACTATTTATCGTTAATGTCATAGGATTTTCATATTCGTAATGTTGAAAGAGGATTGAAAAGTATTATCATACTATTATTCTTTCACATTTTACTATCTGTATAATCTATTTTGCTCTCTTTTTCACTCTCTTTCTGTCTTTATCCAGCATCGATTGGATGAGTTTTAGAGAAATCGAAAGATCTGAGTTCTAGAAAATGCCTCTTGCTGTTGAAAATATATACTGGGATGTGCTCTTCAAAAATGTTTGTCATTATCATTAAATCTTGTGAATCCCTAGTGTATTTTGTTTTTTTCAAGGAATGTTACCTTTATCTAGTTTGATTCGTGTTCCTTTTATTGTAATTAATGTTAGTTCTGTATTGGACTTCTTGTACTCGTGTATATTCTATTGAATTCACACCAGATTAAAACTTATTTTGATTATGATTATTTGTAATATAATTCGAAAATTGAGTGCTCTTTCGTAGCCTATCCACGATAATTATTTATTTTATGATTAAATTTGAATAATATTCATTGAAAATGATCAAACACCTTGAATGATAGATTTCTGGTGAATAAATCTAAAAAGTATAATATTCGAAATTGGTGTTATTGGAATGAATGTGCATGTAAAGAACTCTTATCTGAGAAATATAGATTGTATTCGTTATGTGATGTATCAAAAATTATTGTGTTGTGTGTAAATAGTTGATGGAAAATTGTCATTTACGTGTGTATGTATCTTCTTGTTGATCTTGCTATGAAAATTATGTACATTTCTATTTTATTATCAATATTCTATGTGTAAATTGTATTTAAGACAATCTACCAGATTGGGAAGTAATTTATATGAATAAGATTATCGGATTGTCACAATTCATCGAATAATATTTGAAGAGCTTAATACATTACTTACATATTATCAAAAATATATCAATCTCTAAATAACGTTGAGCTTATAAACACATAAAATTATTTTTCTAACAGTCTTGAAAAATTACTCGTCTCAAATAGAAACTTTGTGGTATCTCTATGTTTGTTAACTACCTCGAGTTGTGAGTTTTGTTTTCTATCCAATATTTCACTGAACTTTTATGCTCAAACACGATCTTTTATTACATAGAATAGTCCCTCTCTGCTCTTTATGTAAATGTACTCTTCTCTGTTTTTTTCCAAATATCACATTCATATATCAACCACATAATAAAAAATGACATTTCTCTCTATAGGTTTTTTCAATATTATTCCCAATAATCTCCCAAGCTCTATCAAGAATTAGACCTGTAGATTTAATGAACATTCCATGTGAAACTGTTGTTCAAATTCTTCTCTGGCTACATTGAAAATAAATTTTAGAATCTGTATGAACTTATGTAGGCCCAACTCGATAGAATTTTCACTGAAATTTCCACAATTTTAGAATTTCTAGTCAAATTATTAGAGCTCTACACATGATTTGTCATCATCCTTTTTATTATTTATCATGAAGAGCAGATTAATTTAAAACACTTTTTGATCCCACATTTTGTTGGTCCAAACCTAAAAACTGATGAACCAAATCCCCATGATTTTTCTACTGAATGCAATATCGAAGATAATTCAACATTAATTCAATCTTTCTTTGAATAATAACAGCAACATGATATTTTACCAAGAAAAACTCCACCTTCCATCATCTCAAACTTATTCAAGTCAATATAACATAAAATATTGAATCAATTCAATAATTCTGATTTATTCGAAATGAATGAATTCCATGTTGATACTCGTGAATAGATCGATTAATACTTTTCAATTTTGACAAATCTAACTGTGCCATATTATCTTCATATAGCAATAATACACTTATCTAATTTTTAAAGTAGGCTGTACGATTCTATCAATTCAATAGTTATAAGGATCCTTAACTCTGTATTTTGTCAATAATTATTGTGATTACTATAATAAGGAATCAAGGTCTCTGCCACAACCAACTACCTCAATGTTAGTTATATTATCCAATTGCAAACTGCAAATATTGTGGAGAATTTCAAAAATTTCAAATTTATCACAAGAATAATTCAAGGGAGTGGGAAAAGAAAGTTTACTTCATTTTTCATGTTTATATATTTCAAAGACAAAGATAAAGTACTTTTCACCATAATGAGATTGCTCTCTTAGATTTATTCATCCAATTATTGTAAATTTTCTGAGATATGAATGGCTGACGATATTTTGAATTATACATTAATAATATTATTCGACTATAAATTAACTTTGGTGGGAAAAACGTAATCTTCGTGGATTGAAGATAGAATATTGATTGATTATCCACTAATTTCCAAAAGTGTTCACTCTTTTTTTTTGTGGAAAATAAAACATACTGAACTAATAATTTCATAATTAGTTTCAAGCTCAGTGGTTTCTTATTTTGATACTCTAATTCCAGATACAATATTTGCTGTTTCGCAAACTCAATTTTACTAAGACTGATTTTAAATATCCTGTATTCTATTGTCTATGTGTATCGATTTCTAGATTTAGGTGTCGATAGTATATGAACTGTTGTTTGTTTTTTATACACAATTATTGTTTTTATATCAAACAGAATATTATTGTCTTGTCGATACGTTGAACAAGAACTTCAAAAACATATAAATAAAAAGCGACAGCAGTTAATATTGCAATTCACAATAAATATTCACTTGGAACGTAAATTGTGGCGATAAACAAATAACGTTTTTTCTACTGAATTGAAGGAGAATAGTGAGGCCTGATATGTTTTTCTCACAGAGTCATTAGAGGCAAAATTATAAAACTAAATGAATATTGCATCCTCAATACGTTCCACCTGAATTCTAAAGAGAATACAAAGTATTCCACCTTATGCCTAATATAGTCTGAGAAACTTACTCAACTTGCTATGTACTTTAGTCCACCGCCCGAAGATAGTCTGATGGGCCATATGCTAACACTACGTTTAACGCTAAACCACGTTTACTTGTAGATATGGTTACATTTATCATTATGTGTTCACCACGGGGTTTAAAGGAACAGCTGACATTTCTTCGTATAAACCGAGTATCAGCTGTTTGTTTGAACCCCGTATGGAACACATAATGATAAATGCAACCATATCTACAAGTAAACGTGGTTTAGCGTCAGCATTTGGTCCTAAGTCCTAAGTACCTCCTCCTCAACATCCCACACACCCATAGACGTTGCTTATTCGTCAGGTGTATCATAAAAGTATTCATTCTCATTCATGATCAGCTGTGGACAACGTCGATCTACTCTTATTTGGCAACATTGTACTCATCTGCTCCAATTTCCATCGGACAATTTTCGTCTGGTTGACTATAGAAATAGCTCCACTTGCATGATATGGGTGACATCATGAGCTAACGTGGGTGACTTAGGTTAATAAAGATGGCATGATAACATAAAGTTGTGTAAAGACTTATGCGCCACATACACACGCCTATACGCTTTCCATCAGCTGATTACATTTTTTATGGTTATTGTATCTGTATCTCACTGTATTTGTGCAAATACAGATAAGCATAGCATCAGCTGTTGAAGAGGTAATGTTTGTTTAAAAGGCGTGTGTCTGTGGCACGTAAGTCTGTATACAGCTTTAGAATCATATGGTAACGTAGCATCACCTGAACTTTCAACCCCGGTTTCTATAAAAGACAATTTTTTTCTGATCATGTTCGTTGACAATAGACATGCTTCTACCACTCTTTGAATTCTTCTTTTTCTGAACCTAGAGATGCTCGTCTTATTCAAAAGCCAGCATTTGAAGATGTTCCCTGTTTAGACTGCTGCTATCCTTGTTCAGAATCAGCCAATCGAACCAAGGAATAAACAAACATTATGATTAGTCCCTTTCAGCTTCTCCACTCAACTCTTGACAAGCGATCAAGTTTGGCGAAACTATAGTGAAATTCACTTTAAACTGTCAGCATTAGTGTAACCTCATCATTGATGCTGTATTTGAAAGGATTGCTGATAGTTTGAATTAAATCCCACTATAGAATAAAAAATCGCATAAAAAGTGCCAGCCCGTTATGTGAGTAAAAATAGAGAACTGGGTTAGTAGAGAGAAAAAAATAAAGTTGTGCAGAAATTGGAGAACAGGGTTGAATCTGGAGAGGAAGGGATAGAAGAGTGACAGAGCGGGGGATGAAATGGGAAACAAAAGATGATAAAAAAGGAATGGGTTTGGAATTTGAGCGGAAGGGTATTTCTACAAAAAGTACCGTTTGCCAAAAGGCACACGTCGGGTTATCCGAATTTCGATTTTTGCTCTTCACCTGCGTTCCACCCATTATCTACTATTTTCTTCTTCTTCTTGCAGCTCCATTACACTCCACTCCTTTATCAACTTTATTCCAATTTCCTTATTACTTATCTTCCAATTTCTATGTACATTTATCCTGCTTTTCTATCCGATAATTTGTCTCTTTTCCTATTTTCTCTTCTCCTTCCTCTTCATTTCCTCCTTTGTCCCCTTCTGCTTCACCTCCTCTCACTCATTATCCTCCTCCAACACTTTTACCTCTTCATCTTTCTCTATCATCATCTCCTCATATTCCTCTCCCTCCTCCTCCTCCTCCTCTTCTTCTTCCTCCTCCTCCTCCTCTTCTTCTTCCTCCTCCTCCTCCTCTTTTTCCTCCTCATCCTTCTCATCCTCCTTCTTCTCTTCCTTCTCATCCAATACTTCTTCCTCTTCATCTTTCTCTAACATCACCTCCTCCTATTCCTCCACCTCTTTATCCTTAACCTCCTCCTCCTCCATCTCCTCATTCTACTCTACCTCATCTCGTCACACTCTTTCTCTGCCCCATTTTATCATTATCTCTTTGTTTTCTTCTCTTTTCCAGATTATGTAATCATTTTCTTATTTCTTGGAATCTATTGATTTCCTTCTCTCTTTTTCTGCTCTCTTCTCATCCTCTCATCACCTCCTCTTTCGTCTTCAATTTCTCCAACCTCCACCTCTCTCCATTCTCCTCTACCACTTTTCATTTTAAAAACTCGCCCACATTCGCTCACTGGATTCCACTTAATTGAACAGCAGCTACCCGTTACCTCCGTCAAGGGTTGCCGGTTTGATAGAAATAGGTCTTTGGGCCAATCTACCACCCGCTCTCAAAAAAATGAAACACATGCTGTTAGGTGAAGCATGCCAGAGGTGACACACTTTTTTGGCGAGGATTGAAGCGGTCCAGAAGGATAAAAAGGGTAGGTGGATGATATAAGGATAGTAAGAGGGAGAGAGAGAGTGAGTGTGATGGAGGGCGAAAGAGAGAGATAGCCAAAATAGACATATGTTAGGCGCCCATGCTTGGATAAGATGAATCTATTCAGACCTCAGGCAAAAATGGCACAGCTGATCCAATCACTGGGTAACTGAACAGCTGATAACATTGTAGACAGAATCAATTATTGTGCAGTGATAAATTTCATTAGGGCTAGTTATAAGCTGTGTTCTTACCTTATTTTATTCGAAGAGTTATGAATTATGGGAAACTAGTCATTAAAACGTATTATAATTTTGCCATTTGTGATTGTATTACTGAATCTTTATCAAACTCATGAATATTGGACAGAAACAATGAATTATAATGTATGTAGTTTGTTGAGTTTTTGAGGGTTTCGTCACTTTTAACAGAAGAAATGTAGTGATTTGATGGGGATAAACTCAATAAAGAACTATTTGGAGAAAAATGATACAATAAATTCTAAATGGAATAAGAGAATCATACATTCGTACATTGAGAACAATGAAAAAATTCATGTAAATTAACAGTTATCATAGTAGCTCAATTGAAAGTATAAACTTAAATGATCACTCGCGATTATGTTGGAATACATGAAATGATAGCATACAAAAATAAATTATGTTCTTTTGGAATTTGTTCACAATGATATTGGATTCACTCCACGGCTATAAAGCTCAACTTAAAAACATTGGTACATTTGAACTTGGCTTAAACTAGTAGTTGCAGTCTACTTGACTTATAAAGGTTTCTTCTTGATTAAAGTACCTACTCCCGTACTTCCACATCGCAAAAGTAGATATGCTAAGTGCATATTTAATAATTATTTCTCAGAAATATTCTGTATTAATAGTATATCGTATCCTGTGTACTATAGGCCAATAGTATACAGAGTGAGTCATATGTATGGAAACCCTTCAATAGATTGGAGACTGTTGTAGAAATAATACTGTAACTTACAGGATAAGTTATTGGTCAAATACTCTACCTTTTGACGTTCAACTGAATTTCAACCCCTCATAAGGTGGTGACTTAGGGGTTGTAAGTCGAATATCTTAGATGTAAACACCCATCTTGTAGTACATAATTTTGAAGGCCTTTTTAAACCAAGAGAGATGACATTAATTAAAATGTTCTATGATACTCGTATCCAAAATGTCGGCTGATTGATGTTTTAGTTTTCAAGGAAATGAGGGGTTAAAACTCAAATATTTTAAAAGTTTACACACATTGTGTGGTACATCATTTTCAAGGCCTTTCTGAAACAAGAAAGATGACATCAATAGAAATGTTTTATGATACATTCACCCAAAATGGCGGCTGATTAAAGTTTTAGTTTTTAAAGAAATAATTGATGAAGTTCAATCAGCCGCCATTTGGGATAAAAGTATCATAGAACATTTTTACCCTCATTTCCTCAATAAAGATAACTTCAATCAGTTGCCATTTTGGATACAAGTAGCATAGAGAATTTTTATCGATGCCACTTTTTCAACTCTTCCCCTTGCATTCTACCCTCTTATTACCCTGCTTCATACTTCGCAAATCTCTTCACTCTAAGGCTAGAGGTATTTCTAATTATACCTTTCTACACTCTGAAGCAAGAGCCATTTTGTATTATTCTTCAAAAGTTTCATCTTCAGATAATCGTAATCGACGATAATTTGTCTCTTTTCCTATTTTTCTCTTCTCCTTCCTCTTCACTATCATCTCCTCCTACTGCTTCTCCTTCTCCTTCCTCTTTCATTTCCTCCTTTGTCCCCTTCTTCTTCACCTCCTCTCGTTCATTCTTCTCCTCCAACACTTCTTCCTTTTCATCTTTCTCTATCATCATCTCCTCATATTCCTCTCCCTCCTCCTCCTTCGCCCTCTCCTTCTCGTCTTCCTCCTCCTCTTCCTACTCCTTTTTTCCTCCTTCTCCCTCCTCCTCTTTCTTCTCTTCCTTCTCCTCCAACACTTCTTCCTCTTCATCTTTCTCTAACCTCACCTCCTTTTATTCCACCACCTCTTCCTCCTTCCTCTCCTCCTCCTCCTCCATCTCCTCGTTCTACTCTCCCTCATCTCGTCCCACTCTTGCTCTTCCCCATTCTATCATTATATCTTTGTTTTCTTCTCTTTTTCAGATTATGTAATCATTTTCTTATTTCTTAGAATCTATTGACTTCCGTCTCTCTTTTTCTGTTCTCTTCTCATCCTCTCATCTCCTCCTCTTTCGTCTTCGATTTCTCCCGTTCATTCTCCAACCTCTCCACCTCTCTCTTTTCTCTATAAAACTCACCCACATTCGCTCACTGGATTCCACTTAATTGAACAGCAGCTACCCGTTACCTCCGTCAAGGGTTGCCGGTTTGATAGAAATAGGTCTTTGGGCCAATCTACCACCCGCTCTCAAAAAAATGAAGCACATGCTGTTAGGTGAAGCATGCCAGAGGTGACACACTTTTTTAGCGAGGATTGAAGCGGTCCAGAAGGATAAAAAAGGGTAGGTGGAAGATATAAAGGATAGTGAGAGGGAGAGAGAGATTGAGTGTGATGGAGGGCGAAAGAGAGAGATAGCCAAAATAGACATATGTTGGGCGCCCATGCTTGGATAAGATGAATCTATTCAGACCTCGGGCAAAAATGGCACAGCTGATCCAATCACTGGGTAACTGAACAGCTGATAACATTGTAGACAGAATCAATTATTGTGCAGTGATAAATTTCATTAGGGCTATAATCTCAAGCTATAAGATATGAGCTTACCTAATTTTCTTTGAAGAGTTATGAATGATGGGAAACTAGTAATTAAAACTTATTATAATTTTGTCAAATGTGATTGTATTAATGAATCTTTATCAAACTCATGAATATTGGACAGAAACAATGAATTATAATGTATGTAGTTTGTTGAGTGTTTGAGATTTTCGTCACTTTTAATGAAAGAAATGTAGTGATTTGATGGGAATAAATTCAATAGAGAACTATTTGGAGACAAATGATACAATAAATTCCAGATGGAATAAGAATATTATACATTAGTACATCGAGAACTTTGAAAAAAGCCATGTAAATTAAGAGATATCATAGTAGCTCAATCGAAAGTATAAACTTAAATAATCACTCGCGATTATGCTGGAATACATGGGATGATTGAATCCAGAAATATAATTATGTTTATTGGAATTTGTTCACAATGATATTGGATTTACTCCACGGGTATAAAGCTCAACTTGAAAACATTGGTACATTTGAACTTGGCTTATACTAACTAGTAGTTGCAGTCTACGTGACTTATAAAGGTTTCTTCTTGATTAAAGTACCTACTCCCGTACTTCCACATTGCAAAAGTAGATATGAGTATATGCATATTCAATAATTATTATTACTTAGAAATATTCTGTATTAATAGTACATCGTATCCTGTGTACTATAGGCCAATAGTATACAGAGTGAGTCATATGTATGGAAACCCTTCAATAGATTGGAGACTGTAGATATAATGTTGTAACTTCAGGATAAGTTATTGGTCAAATACTCTACCTTTTGATGTACAACTGATTTCAACCCTCATAATAAGGTGACTTAGGGGTTATAAGTCGAATATTTTAGATGTAAACACTCATCTTGTAGTACATAATTTTAAAGGCCTTTCTAAACCAAGAAAGATGGCATCAATTAAAATGTTCTATGAAACTCGTATCCAAAATGTCGGCTTGATGTTTTAGTTTTTAAGGAAATGAGGGGTTGAAACTAGAATATTTTAAAAGTTAACACACATTGTGTGGTACATCATTTTAAAGGCCTTTCTAAAACAAGAAAGATGACATCAATAGAAATGTTCTATGATACATTCACCCAAAATGGCGGCTGATTGAAGTTTTAGTTTTTAAAGAAATAATTGATAAAGTTCAATCAGCCGCCATTTGGGATAAAAGTATCTTAGAACCATTTTATTTACTCCATCTTTCTCATTTTGAAAAGACCTTTAAATATATGTATCACACAATGGGTGTTTACATTCAAAATATTTGACCTACAACCCCTCATTTCCTCAAAAACTATAACTTCAATCAATTGCCATTTTGGATACAAGTATCATAGAGTATTTTTATCGATGCCAACTTCCTTGTTTCAAAAATGCCTTTAAAATGATGTACCACACAATGGGTGTTACATCCCCTAAGTCACCTTCTTATGAGGGGTTGAAATTCAGTTGTACCTCAAAAGGTAGAGACCAATAACTTATCCTGAAAGTACCAGTATTATATATATATATATATATATATATATATATATATAACAGTCTTCAACTTATTGAAGGGTTCCCATACATAGTTGAATACTCAAGTTGAATACTCAATTCATCCTCAATCTTAGATCGTTATAGGTAGGCTAATCAATATACATTTTAAAATACGTAGATTAGTAGCCTAGTATTCTGTAACCAACCCAGAAGGGAATGCCAAAAATATAGTGAGCTATACTTTTATCTCGTTTATCTCTCGACAAGAACTGCGATGAAATGCGAACAATTGCACAGGGTTGTTGGCAACATTGTTGGCGAGACCGGCTGTATGTTGACCCACTTTCCACTCTTTTTTAACAATTTGTAACGAACCACTTCACACACGCACAACACGCGCTAGGCGCATGCAACGCAAACGCAGCCTGGCAAATCACTCCTTTCATTTCCTCTTTCATCCCTTGAATGACGAATGAGACACCGAAAGTGGTGAGGGGGGGGGGGATTGAGTGGCGAATTGCAAAAATACAGGAAAGGATCAAAAAACTGAAAAAACTACTGTAAAGAGTTGGGGTGGAACGACCGGTGCAGCTTTTTCCAAAATAGAGGGTGCTTGCTGCTCTCATACGCACAGCGCGATTCTGGAGTAGATTTTTTTTGAGAAAAACTGTAAATTCTAAATCCATTGTGGCGGGCTGGTGTGGGGTATTGTTCGATGATTTGAGAGGGTTGAAGAGTAGAGGAGAAAGGAGAGGGTGGAAGATGAAAGGAGTGAGAACGAGAGGAAGGCAGAGAGAAAGGGTGAGAAGGACTGAGACAGAGAAAAAGAGAGAGATTATGATAAGAATAATATAAAAGTGGTTGTATGTGAAAGGTGAATTAGATGAAAACTCATGAACAGTGATTGATTCATTGAATACGCATTGATATGGAGTGAGTACATCAGATTCAATCATGTTTATGGCTTAATTGTCTTTATAATTATAGTTGAATCATAATTATAGTTCAAGGATTGAGACGCTTTTGCTATGTTATAAAAAATTCATTCCTCTTGATTTTGAGAATCATTTTGCATACTTTTCCAACTCAGTACTCACACTTACCACAAGAACACTAATTTTTTTTCATTTGGAAATTATTGTTCTAGGTAATTGATACTAGAACAACTACGATAAAGTTATTAAAAGGGACATGCATGCAGTCACCAGGGAAATTAGAAGGAATATTCAGAAAATATGGAAACAGCCTGATGGATATTGCATTTCAACCTGAGTGAGTGCTCTTTTGGTAAGCATTCGTCACTCATACTTACTTTCTTTTTTTTTCATTCTCTCTCTACCAAGCAGAGATGACATTGCAAGAGTCTAGTTTTAATTATTCGAAACCATTATTTTCACATTACTGTTCACTTTATCATTTTCTTGACGTTTATAACTTTCAGTGTTGTTGTGAAGATGATGTTGCGGTAAATACTCATATTGAATGAAAACTACTTGAAATTGTCAAAACCACTGATGAGCTAAATTTGAGGCACTTTTTCGGTTGTTGGGCATTATTTCAATAATAGTGCAATCTCTAGTCAATTAGGCGTTTCGAAAATAACAAAATTAAGTGTGGAAGCCATATGATTGGCCGTAAGCTGTTGACCAACCTAATTTGATCTCTGTCGTTGGCCAAGACAAGATGCTCTCATGACCTTACTTAAGTTACTACGGTGGGTGTGTATTTTCCTGTGCAAATGACAGAGCTCATCTTTAGTTGGTCAACTAATGGCCAATCATATTATGACTTCATCCATACGATATATTTTTTTAGAGATTCATAATGATGTTACAATCAGACTATTATCTCAAATAAGTTTCAATAGAACACAGTCAATATTATCACATTAAAGGTAAATATTCAGTTTGATATAGTTTGTAGTTTGAAAAGTATGAATTCCCTCTGAAAGATCAAAAGTTTTTACAAGTCGAAGTTTTCGTGGTGAAAGTTCACCAGCAACCAGTACACAATCAATTACACTGTATGATTTTGACAAAAATGTATGAATGATCAGACAAGTATTCTATAGATAATCACAGAATACAGCATTATAGTAGTTTGAAATTGAAATATACTATTATAGTAGTTTTCTCTGATGATGTAGCTTTATTTTGAATGTTGAGATATAATGGATATAAGTAGCTTATCTGTTTCACGTATTTCTTACTGTTTTTGAGAGTCACGATCAAAATGTTGCTGTTTTGCTTTTGCTCGAGTTATGCCTGGTTTTTCACGATTCCAGTAAGCTTTTAGTTACTGGAGGGAGGTTACTGGAATGCGAGATTATATACCACTTGAACCTTATGAACACTTACTAGAACAATTTCAAGGTTCAAGCAAGTATTCACACTGTTCAAGTTACTTGCTTCCAGTAGACTAGAATGTCCACTGGTATCGTGAGATACCACCATGTTCAATTCCACCAATACAGATAACGCATGTAGGCCTAGCCTATAAGACTGTTTCAAGTAAGTTGAACTTGTTGCAAGTTCACAGAGTACAGAGAACTGTCGACATTTCCCTGAGCACAAAACTTTCCAAAAAGTTCGAGAGAGCATTTGTATTTTTGTTTTGAGATTTGAAAGGAGTATTCTGACAGTAATATGTGCTCGAAGGCAAATGACATAAACGGCCAGCCAATGATCAAAATACAAGTATCTACGAGAAGTTGATAGAAATAGATAATCCTGTCCAGTTCCTGAATCATTAGTTGGCGATATGAATTTCCACCTCCCAGATGAAAGAGAAATATCTCATTCGCTCTTGTAAGATTGAGGATCAGGAGGATATTCACAAATCACAAGGAATGCAGTAATTGATCAGTCAACAAGTAATAATAGCACAATGCTACTGTATTTCCTACTACTTTGTTTCTCTGAAACGTAGTACTTTTTTCCAGGAATTTCACGCAGATTTCCTTGAGAATGAGGAAAATGAAATACTTGATGCTGCTGCTCAAGGAATAGCAAACATGAGGCTCATTAGTTCTTTCAAACTCTTTCCTGCTTTGAATGAAGGTATAATCTGTCGTTATTACGAATGAAAAATTGTAACTAGTTAGGAATTCAAGCCTCCAAGCTGGAATTCATCTAACTCTTCAAGCAAATAAATTAATAAGAGATGGAAAATGCTTTTGCCTTTAAAGTTACTGTATTTCCCAATAATTATGTTGTTCTCTTGAAAGTCTTTGAACCCTTTCGCATACATCCTTTGACATTGAGGAGAATTGATTCTCTGAGAAAAAATCAATTAAATAAGCTCAATGAGTCTATTGCAGGCTAAGTGAATAATGAGATTTCAATTTCCCATGGAAAGTAATTGAATAATGAATTCAACTGCATACTATGTGGGTGATTGAACAGGTTTTCCATTGAATTGAGTCAAGCGCGTCCTTCAAGAAAATCAATCATCAATATTGATTACTTTCTCAGAAACATCCCTCTCCGCGAATCTCCTGCAAGGGTTAAAGAGTTAATATTATTGATCTGGTATTTTTTGCAACCCTCTCAAACACCCTTTCGTTAGTCGCCTGAGAGTCTTCCACCCCCGCAGTTTTTTTTTCTTCCACTACCCTCAGAACTGAAGGCTTTGGTTTTTTCATCTGTGTCTCACTCTTTAACTCACCCTAAGAAAGAAAAGGGGTGCGCTGCTCCGCGATTGCCATGGCAACGACGCTCGAGTACAATCAAAGCACGAATTATAACCGACAAATAACTTGGGCGAGGTTCGTCGTCTCCAAAAGGAAAAAAAAATACGCGACATTGATAGCTTTGATAACAGGTGATATTTTGCGATTCAAAAATTATGCTTCTCATGGGGATTTGATGTGTATCTCGAGAGTTCATGGGTATTCTTCAATTTCAATACAAGAAATCAGTCCTTTTTCGAATCATAACTGAAATACTGCTACAGTGAGGCTATAGATTTAATTTCAAGTTCCATGAATTCGGTCCCACATTTGATTATTCTCATTTTCAATTTGATGCATTTCATCTCAAATTTGTTATTTCTTATTTAATGTGAATTACTGGGAATAGTCCAATTCGTGCATATTTTCAAACATCTCTAAACCTGTTTTAGCATAGCCTGAGAATAAATATTTCAATTTTCTTCCCTGATCGTTCTTGTAAAATAATCGAAGAATGCTGAAAATCGTAGGGTTTGATAATTCGAATACCTTTTTTGCACTTTTTCAATAGCCCTCAGTTCAACACATTGACAGCGAGATCGGATTTTTTTATCACTTTCGGCAGTCATTCACGGAAAATCTAGCGAGACGCATTGAAAAGACATTGTGGAAATATCATAAAAATCATATCCAAAAACCTTGTATATAGGCTTTACGTCGACGCGCAATTAAAGAAGGAACATACCTGTCAAATTCCATGAAAATCTATTACCGCGTTTTGCCGTAAATGCGGAACATAAAAACATAAATATAAAAGCATAAAATCATATAAACATAAAGAGAAATGCAAAACCGTCGACTTGAATCTTAGACCTCACTTCGCTCGGTCAATTAATGTATAGGAACCACAACGAATGGAACTTGAAGATCGTTGATCAGAATATTATTAATAGTGAAACTTGAAGAAGGAATTAAAGTTATTGATTTTAAGGTCACAGCTACACTTAAAATCACATCCACGATTTTTCTTTGTATCACATTAATGCATTCAGGCTTATGTGAGCTGTCTAATCAAGTTTAAGCCCCATAGTATTACAAAATAGAGAAACATTTGAAATCTTTCATTATTTTATCTCTTCTATTACATCTCCTACTGTCTCCCTCTTTCTGCGTCCACCTCTCAAATACTTATTCTCTTCAACTTCCTCTGCCTTTTTTTTTAGTCTCTCTCTCACTTCAGTTGGATTACACATTTTTCTCTCTCTTTCGCAAGCTCTCTCTTTCCAGATCACTTCTACTCGCTCTCTTTCACTTTCTCTCTTCCAGCAAGGGGTAAAATGCAGTAAATTACATATTGAATTAGAATAATAAGTTCAGTTGTTTACATCCTGATTTATAGCCAGTATGTTACCCCTAGCAATCCCCTCCTCTCCATCCCCCCTCACCTACTCCAAACTAGTGGCAGTTTTTAATTTGAATGAAGAGAAAATCCGACCGAACCCTTGATTTGAATGAACGAGCTGCTCAGAAAAAGCATGAGTCATTTCTTTATGCATCCTTTACCCTTGTTTTTTATCTGTAGGGATTTGAATCTCACCCCACGCGTTTTTTTTTCTCGCTGAGGGGTGATTCCCACCCCACAGGCAAAACTTACTAATTACATTACCGGCTTTTGTTTGCATCACCCTTTCGTAAACTATTTTTCATACTCACATCCCCTTCCTTGCAAGGAAGCAGCAGTGTCTTTGGAAGTCTCCCTTGAAGTAATTAGGGAAAAGACATTATCCCTGGCAAGAGAAGCAGGGAGGATTAAAATGGAACGAATGGGTCTCCGAAGACACGGGGAAGTTGATGGAAGGTAGCCACCACTTTTGAATATTAGTGGAATTGGAGTTTGGTTGGGAACTTCCGTGTTGAAGATCCACAATTTTCGAATTTTCCAGCAGAAGAGAACAATCGAAAATCCTACAGAATTCTCATTGGAAAGAACCCATGATGCTACAAATTCTTCATTCTTCCAAGTGTTTAATTTACACTGGAAGCATTTCGATTAAATATATTATTTTGATGGAGTTTATTGGAATAGATGAGTCTGGGAAACTGGAGAGTAGCTCAATATAAATTTCTTCCAGACTCACTATTGTAGTCTACCCAACACAACAGACTCATGAGCCAGTTACACAGACATTGACTTTTGGACGTCTGATTTTTTTCCGCCCATATAAATTTTGTTGGATTGAACGTAAATTGGCAAAACGATGATGACTTGTGTATTTGCAAACATCCCTTCACAGTATAGACTATTGATGAATGTAGTTGCAGAGCTGTATTGGCTTTTCTATGATATGATCATGGAGATTCCTTTGCCCATTATTTGTTCGTAAATTTCCGTTCAATCTAGTAGAATTCATAAGGACGTCAAAGAATTTGACGTCCAAGAGATGATGTTTGTGTAACTGGTTATAGTCCATTATGACTATAGATCAACTCTTTAAATGACCCAATACGTATTGTGGAGCAGATTGATTCCGAACTAACCATGAAGATGGCAAATCTTGTGAACAAAGATGTGATGAAGCTTTTTGCTCATATTTTGGCCGATGTGCACTATATGGGACTGTGACGATTAGGTTAGTTAGGTTTGGTAAATTTAAGTTCGGAATCTCAACTCTTCGACACAAAATCACAATATTCACAATGCAAATAACAATAATGTAATAACATTGAGAGATGAAATAATAAGGTAGTCCTTGTGCTATTTTTCTTCCAAATTCATAGATGACAAAGTCCAAGATAAGGTTAGAATTTCATGTGTACAATTTTTATAATATTTTGGTCCAAAATAATTATTAAAACTATAAATTTTGAATTTAGATGGCTTAAATTGATAAATTAATTAGAAATATTCCACTCAATTACCACTTTTAACGAGTAATATTGAGTTATTTAAGAAATGTGGAACTATTCAAGAAACACCACTTACATAGAGTGCAGTTTATAAGCTTCACTTAGAAATGATTTGAATTTTACAGTTTGGTACAAACCAGGTGATGACTTCCACGATTTATTGATAAAAGCTCATTTGCCGCTCCTTCTTCTATAATTATTTTCATAGAACATACAGTCGTTAGAGTGAGTTGATGTCTATTCACATTAAACCAAAACTTGTTCTATTCCAACTCTGTTGGCGCAGTTTAAGAGAAAGTAATCTTAGTTTTGGCACCAATTAATCACTTCATATGATGATTTGCTATTTGGATGCACTATTAACCATTTACAACTAAAAAATAATTCAGAATTGAAAAATCCTACAGTAATATGGGTAATAATAAAAAAAATATATATATATGTTTTTTTTTAAATGGAAAATTGAATGGAAATTGAACTAGAATTAGAATATCAGATATTAATATATTAATGAATATTAGGAAAAGGAAAATCAGAGAATAATAAAATAAATAAATAAAGATAAAATTGCCAAGCTCTACTGAAGGTCTTATATATCAGGAACCCCCAACTTCAGCACTGTTATTACTTTGAGCAGTCATAGAGCTCCATAGCTCAAGACACTGCCGAGTTAGGGTGCAATGACTCACCCTAACATGTTCCACCAGTAGTAGTAGGGTAATAATAAAATTTAATAATATGAATCAATAATAAAATAAATATAACTTAGTTACTGTAGAAAATGTGTGCACTTGAATTGAACAAGTTTTGATCTGATTTTAACAGACGCGTCACCAAACACCAAACTAACTCAAACGACAGTGACTCTGGCTGAAATGGCTGTAATTTCAGTGAGTACCTATAACTAATGGAATATGACCAGAAAGATACACTAGATCTTGTTCATGAGGGTTGTCATCTTCATGTTTAGATAGGAAACTTTCCAATCTTCCCTTGTACTTTCATCTCTTGTATAGTAGAACTATAATAGTTGAGGATATAGGCATTATTATCAATTCACATCCTGTTGATTCTCTCTCAATAATTAATTTTATATTGTGATTGTGAAAATGAAATAAATAGATTTCAATCGTCCAATTTTGAACTCATCAATTACAGAATGGTATGTTGAATAATTATCATTGTATTTGAAAAACGATTCTCCTTTATTCCACCAGCTCATCAAAACGGTCGAGTGAAGCCGGCTCTGAGCACTGAGCTCTCACCAACAAACGAGATACTTCATTCCGTTTGTCGTCTCCAATTTAATTTTCACTTCGTTTTTCTAAGAGAGAGAATGCAATTTAATTATTCATACAACACCGACCGATTGTTTAGCATCTCTTGATGAGAGACAAGTAAAGAACAAAAGATAAAGAAAAAAGGTGGAGACATGCTTGAAAGGAGTAGAGCCAGGATAGAAATGGATAAAGTTGAAAGACAAGAAGAAGGGGGAGGAGAAGGGGGAGGAGAAGTAGAAGGGATAGAAGAAAAAGAAGAAGAAGGAAAAGAAAAATAAGAAAGAGGGAGAACAGAGAAAAGAAGAGGAAAAGAAGAAGAAGAAAATGAAGAAAACGAGAAGAATATGTTTATTTTAAGAAAGGCGAAAAGGAGATGAAGAAGAAGATGATGGACAGAAGCAGAATCAGTAGAAGTTGAGAGGGAAGTGAGAAATGTCGGAGGTGAGGTATAAAAATAAAAAGTGGGGAAAACGAGGAGAATGAGAAGAAGGGAAGGAAACAACATGAAAAAACGGAGATGAGTGGACAGAAAGAAGATGGTCGAGAGGAGCTAGAGGAGTAAATACAGAGAGAGGTGGAAATCGTTTTCGGAGAGGAGGAAAAAGAGAAGTAAGAGAGTAGAAAAGGAGAAGAAGAAGAAATGGAAGAATAAGACAACGCGAGAAAATAGAGGTGACAGAGAAGAAGAAGATTCAGATGGAGGAAAAAGGAAAAGGGAAGGGCAAGAGGAAGAATATGATGGAGAGAAGCCGATGAAGTATAGCAGTAAAACAGTGGAAAATATTGGAGGGAAGAAAAAGAAGCAGGAGAAAAATAATAGAATGAAAAAGAGAGGAGGAGAAGAACTCACCCCGGAAAAATGGTTGTAACCTATCAAAGCTTTCCAATGCAAAATAAGAGATCCCCGTTGGCCCCAGAAGTTCGTTTCTCCAACTTGAAAAGGACCTTCCCTCATTCTCCACGAACACAGACTACAATTAACACTCGTCTCTAATAAACGGACGAATTAATGAATAAATAAACGAGCAAACCGGCTGCTGCAAAGGAGGAAAAACCCGATCCCATTTAAAAGGGAAAAAGAGCACATAGGGAAAAAATAGAGTTTTCGTTTAATTGGAGAGTCGAGAAAACTCTCTGGTGTCCTTTTTATTTTGTGCTTCTCTCTTACTCTGCTCTTCTCTCATCTGAAGGAGAAATGAACGCAGAAAAAAGTGGTGGAGAAAAGGTTGCGAGAATATCTAAATATTCATTTCATTCCCTAATGAAATCCGAGTCAACGAGCGAGCTGCTCCAAATTTAATTTCCCCGCGCCTTTAATTAAGTTCGGTGTTTCTCATGTTAATGAATTCTTCGCCATTGAATTTTTTCTCGATTCTTTTCTTTTGACGAGAAGGACCTCCTTACAACAACAAAATCATTGACGAATAAGAAAATGGGAAAAAAGGTCAAAGCAACGAGTGAATTTTATACCTCAAAGCAACTCGAACAGATAAAGGACTCGCTGCTCTTAATTAAAATACATATTACGTAAATGAATGAATAAGTAAATAGGTAATTTGAAACTCTTGCAATTTCAGATTGTTTCTGGCCAAAGGAACGGGAATCGCTTTACAGAAATTAATTACTTTCAGAACTCAATTATCTTCAGTTTCCTTTTACTTTGAACATCACAACGGTCCGAATAATTTGTTTTTATCTCAAGATTTCAGCAGAGTAAATGAATTCGATTCAAAATCAGATGAATATTCTGCTGTTGGGGTTTTTTAAAAGTGTTGTTGTCGAGCATAATTTTCATTGTAATATAATTATTATTAATGATTCAATACAAATTAATTATGGAATTCATAAGATATCTATTGAAAATTTAAAACTTGAAATTGAAATAGTTTCCAAAGAAATTATAATCATAAGGGGAATAATTTCTTTCAGTTATAAATATTCTCCTGGTTACTGTTTTGATTTTAATGATTCATCAACAACTGATTTGACAATAACATGTTAACTAGATTCTAATTGTTCCTAATTGATTCCACCAACAAAGAGCTACTGCAGTCTTCAATTGATTCCAATTGATTCTATCAATCATTCAATGTATTGAGTATACATATCAATTCATAGTTTGCATAATCACTATAAATGATCTTTTTTTGGTCAAAATTTCAATAAAATATCCACATTAATATAATTATAATCACATTATAATAATAGTCTCCATTATCTACTCCCAACTTCTAAAAACAGATGAAGCTTATGGAATACGTGGAACTCCCCCCACACACAGATGAATAGTCTAGTAGGGGAATTCCAAAATATTTTGTAGCCTACATTGTATTACATATTTTGTGTTATGTGTTTTTTTGGAAAATAAATTTGAATAGAATTGAATTTGAACAGAAACAATAGACATCAATCTGATTGGTTTATAAGTTCCTGTGAAAATTCCGAAAAAAAATTTTGAAGTGACATTAGATTTTTAATTGAAGTGGGAGGAGCACATCATTTATCGAAAGGACAAATATTAAAAATCAATATGGATAAAAATGTATTGGCTGCTTGGTCACCAATCCACCTGTATCAACCAGATTTTGATACACAAAATCTATGCAACAAGATTTCGAAACCAATTTGGTTGTATGAGGTCCAACTCTGGGGATGTAACTAATTCTGGGGAATCCTGGTAATTTAACCGAGTCGCTAGCAAAATTACCAACACGAGCGGCTCGCGTTTGTCTGTTACTGTATTATTACACTGCAATGGGACCAGAAGGCCAACGGTGTTCAAGTAGCCATCCACACTCTTGCGTGCGTTGCGAGTATTATTATTCATTCATCCACACTCGACTAGAGTAAAGCGCAAGCACAAAAGTAACATCCATCCAATACAAAGATTAGAAATGACGTATCAAGCAATAATATTGACCATATTATGTTCAACGCCTCTTGGTACACCAGTAACAGTGACTTGCACAGAGATTTATACGCATTCTATTCAAGATGAGTCGATTTTATCAGAACGGAAATGTTAGGTCAAAAGTGATAGAACATACAATTTTAGAATGAATAATTATTGTCGCCAACAAACATTCAATCAACATTTTCCAGTTTATTCCAATGAAGGACAGAGTGAGTCATATGTATGGGAACCCTTTAATAAATTGGGTACTGTCGTAGATATAATACTGTTACTTTCAGGATAAGTTATTGGTCAAATACTCTACCTTTTGACGTACGGGTGAATTTCAACCCCTCATAAAGGGTTGACTTAGGGGTTGTAACTCGAATATTTTAATGTGGACACCCATTGTGTGGTACTTCATTTTTAGGCTTTTTTGAAACAAGAAAGATGGCGTCGATAAAACTGTTCTATGATACTTGCATCCAAAATGGCGGCTGATTGAAGTTTTAGTTTTTAAAGAAATGAGGGGTTATCACGCAAATATTTTGAATGTAAACACCAATTGTGTGATACATAAATTTGAAGGATTTTTGAAAACGTGAAAGATGACATCAATAGAAATGTTCTATGACACTTTTATCCAAAATGGCTGCTGATTGAACTTTATCATTATATTTCTTTAAAGAATAAAACTTCAATCAGCCGCCATTTTGGATACAAGTATCATAGAACAGTTTTATCGATGCCATCTTTCTTGTTTCTAAAAGACCTTTAAAACGATGTACCACACAATGGGTGTTTACAATATTAAAATATTCGAGTTACAACCCCTAAGTCACCCCCTTATGAGAGGTTGAAATTTAGTTGTTGTACGTCGAAAGGTAGAGTATTTGACCAATAACTTATCCTGGAAGTTACAGTATTATATCTACAACAGTCTCCAATTTATTAAAGGGTTCCCATACATATGACTCATTCTGTGTATTAAGTTTCTATTGTACAAAAATAATATATGAGAAAATTGTAGAATGAAACTGTGGAATTGAAGGAACTCTATTTTCAGGGGGGTCTCGGATCAAAACAACCCCCATTTAAATCCACCAGCATCCATTTGCGAGGGTATTTATCGTGATCCGTCACTTTTGCCAGAGAAAGGCCTCCAAGGCACTGCACTGCCCTTCAACTGATGAGAAAAGAATACCGCAAACTTAAACCTTCGAAACCAGACAAATAAGAAATAGAGAGAGGAGAGAAGAAGCAAAACGAGAGGAGAGTTAGAGACAATGAAGTAACTCTGCAAGTGAAGCAAATGCCAGTACCAAGCCTAAGTAGCGCCTCAGGTTGTCTTCTACTTCTTCTGTTTCTCCTCCTTATTCTTCTTCTTATTTTCCTCTTTATTTTTATTTTCATACTTCTTCTTATTTTTCTGCTCTTCAGTCTCTGCGTATTTATACTGGGGGCGTCGTAAGAAAAAAGAATAAATTACATTGCAAGTTTTTTTGTACTCTTTAGTGCCTGCTCGTTGCTCGTCTCGTCTACGGCTCAAAGAAGAGTTTGAGAAAATAAGGGGAGTGGAAAATCGTCTGCAATACCAACCACCCTTTTCCATCCTTTTCAAGCAGCCTCCCCCTAGTCCATCTTTATTCCTTGCATTTTAAAAAGTTCACTCCTACAATTCCTTTTCCTTTCGCTATCATCTTTCCCCTTCCATCTTCTCCTACTACTTATTTTTATTCTTCTTCTTCTTCACCTTCTTCTCCTTGTTAACATTTTTCTCTTCTTGTTCACTTGTTCTTCTTCTTCTTTCTCTTTTTCTTTTTCTTTTTCTTTTTCTTTTTCTTCTTCTTCTTCTTCTTTTTCTTTTTCTTTTTCTTCTTCTTCTTCTTCTTCTTTTTCTTTTTCTTATCCTTTCTCTTCTGCTTATTCTCATCTATGTTTATTCCTCTGTTCTTTGTTGGTGTTTTCCCTTCATTCAAGGCTTATTCCTCTTTCCTGAACTGTTTGTGATCATTCCTTTCGTCTGATGTTCTCTCTCAAAAATCTTCCTCACCACATTACATACTACTAAATGAGACTCTGATGCTAACAATTATTCATCAAAGATTTTGTTTCAGTCCGAATTAGATGAACGGTTCTGTTTGAAAATGATTGTTCAATTGATTTCATATCGTATTAACTTGGAAATATAGGAGTAATTCTGAATTTTTGAAGATGGATTCGCACACAACAGTGACAGTGAACAGTGGAAATATAATTCTCATGAGTTCTAATTGGACTATTCCCACTCAGCCCGGCGGAACGAGTATCAAGAATCCCATTGATACTCACAGGGATTATTATCACTGTTCACTGTAACTATTATGTGGGAACTTATAGAACTTATATTACTTAATTTGATACAGGAGCTAGAGATGTTTCAAGTGGATGGGTGAAAGGTTTAGGAATATTTGAATTGAATTAGGTTCATTTCCATTGAAAATCGAGAATACATGATAGTAGAATAAGATTTTTAGTGTAAACAATACAGGTAGACATTTGAACATGAGTGATACTATGTTACCAGAATGTAATTTTTGGCACTACCAACATAAAATTCATTGTTGGCAGTGAGTTGCAGTTGACTTATTCCGCTTCAGTTCTGGTCAAAAAAATAGCAAACAACTCAAATTCGATAATGCTAAAGAAAAGATTGGTAGATATGTATGGGTATAGTGGATTCAGACCACTATTTCAACAGGATATGTGTAGGATCCACGTGTAGAAATAATTTTCAGAATTCGTTTGACATCATTGCCAAATTTTTTTGAAACTAATCTAGCACTGTATATTCACATGCATGTTAAATCGATCAAATATCTACTTCTGGTTAATAGATTAGAATTTTGTCGCCACCTAACTGAATGTGAACAAGAACCACAGGCTTCCATTCATCCATTCATTTTCCCTCTAATCATAACCCACCCTCGAAATTTGGTCCCCTGCAAGTATTTCCTTCAAAGTATTATTACTCCACCACCAACCCTTACTGTTTCAACACGATCAAATTTTAAAAAGACCATTAAAAAGTATTGCTACTCCTCATCATGGGTGAGGGTGTTTTTCCAAGTAAGTAAACTTGAGAATGCTTGGGGAGCAAATAGGGTGGTTTTCATCTGCAGAGGTGAGGTGGGATTGATATAAAGCTTTCCTTGAATATGTTGAGGAAGCATGTTGAATGAGTATGAATGCTTATGTCGTATGAGTGAATCAGATCTGGATGGTATCCACAACCAAAGCTCCAATAAGGATCAAGTTTATTGTATAGATATGTAGTGATCTTAAGCACTGACTATTGCATCCTTGAACCCTGAATATGTAGACATCAGCGAAGACTGATAAAATAATATTCTCTTATCATAAGAAGTATGAATGAACCAAAAATATGAGAGCATTCCAATCAAGATCAATAATCTCTAAGGACGTGTGTTTATTATAAGTAGGAATTCCAGTCATGTATAGTAATAAAATGTTTGAGATAATAATTTTCTTACAGGAAAATGCTTCAATTTGATATTGGGCAAATTCGCGGTTGAGATTGGTATTTTTAACCTTTGAGACCATAGCTTTCTATGCTTTCTTGAAGGGAGAAAACACAAGAACTAAAACATTCAATTTTTGATAATTCCATTGAATTACATTAGAAACTATTGTCAATTTGTCATAAATAAACTTCATAATGCAATAAGCAATAAAGTTATGATTTCATTTTTCAAAAAGACGTTAGACGTTATGACACTTCCATGTTGAAATTGAATAATCATAACAAACATGAACTCTGTTTATAAAATGCCACACCTTCTCTATTCATAAAATCATTTCAACTATTATTATCTTAAATTTTTCATTCCTATAAATACTTTAACTTTTAAGCACTGTTTACAGGATGAAATTGACGTCACTGCTCCTCCAGCAGTTATGAACTGCAAACAAAGACAAACACGGAGTAATGTTTATTTTTGAATTGATTATTTTATTTTATTTTGGAATTGTTATTGATCCTATTTTAATTGTTCTTATATTGTTTATTCTCACATTTTTGAATTCTTAAAACATTAGAATTTCTTTAATCTAGGATAATCCAAGACATCCAATTCGATAGAACGGTCGATATCGATAGAATTCGCTCGATTGGATAGAGTACCAATTCTTTTCAATCACCAATCCAATTGAATCCATCTACCTTGGGATAATCTATTCCTTGAACTAAGAAAATTACAACAGTTCCTAGTTTTATAGTTAGGAGCTACACAGAGGTGCTTGGCCTACATATGTTGTCACCGTAATTCACGGTTTATTAACTTATCCCGCTGGCAGTACATACAACTTCCTATATGTCACCCCTCCCTTCTTTTGTGATACATTTCTTTCTTTTTACAAAAAACCCTACAGTGTACGCGTGCTGCGGATCGGTTAATTTTCGAAAAAAATCTGAAAAAGGGTGAGTTTTGGTTCTAGTTCTAGGTTTTTTCGAGTATTTTTTTCGTAGAAAAGGGATGAAATAGAAGGAGTGAATGGGGAAGTGTTAAAGGGTGGCCTACTGCCGGATTATAGCTTCCGTATTTCCTATTTTTGGAAAACCTACTTTCAGTATTAGTTCTTTTACTTTATTTATATTATCTCTCTTTCTCTCAACCCTCTCCCTCCAACTCTGTCTCCAACCTTTCTTTCTCTCTTTCTTCTCTGCACTTCTTCAAACTCTTCCTCTCTGAAACAGTTGCAGAACTTTCGAGTTGTGTTTGGTTTAATTCAAGGATCCTATTTTTTGACATTCCTAGATGAATTGCTCTTTGGAAATTTGACCTTTTTCAGAGCTGCAAAAGAAGTTGGAAAATGTCAGCTATTTTTGGTTTGATGGCTTGTGGCTGTTTTTCAAGTGGAGGTGATTTATGACATAGGTGGAATGGGTTTGAAGTGATGTTGAAAGTAATTTGTATTTTCAAGTTCAAGTTCGCTTGAGTATTGAAGAAGGCAAGAGGGTTCCACTATACGACTATAAACTGGGACTACATGTTATTAGAACTCAAAATTTGAAAATATCTTCCAAATAATGGTGATCAAGCACATAGAACACATAGAAATGAATAAACTCATCACCGGAATGTTCACCTATCCAATATTATTATATTATTATATTATTAAAGCCGTCAATGGGTCTTAAGTCTGTTATAGTTCTAATTATAGACATCTTATATCTCTGTTATAGGTCTACTATATTGCCCTGAAGCTCTACCATTGGCTTATGAAGCTCAAGAACAAGTAATTCATTTAAAATTGACTTCTCGTTATATTTTTCAATTACAGCTCCACATTTACCAAATTTCAATTTTCTTATATTCATCTGAACAGATATTTTTAATATCATAATCGATCCGTGTGAACGTTCTCAACCACCTCGCTTCGAAAACTAATCACTCTCATTTTTCTCTCTTCCGAACTGATGTGCTTTTTAAGCGAATAAAGAATAGGATAATCATCACTAGGATTGTTCTGGTTGGTTCCTTGCTAGGCATCTCAAGTGTGCTCGGCTAAGGAAGTTCTCACGAGTATTTTATGCCGATAGTGGGTGGAGTTTAAAGGTAGGCGCACAAAGATCGTCATCGGATTGACGGCACGCATCGGTCGGATCGGACGATTAGATTTGATGCATTGTTTTCAATTGGAGTGCGCATACCTATCCGCGTGCCGTCCGTCCGATGACGATCTTTGTGCGCCTACCTTAACTGTCTAGAAATGTTCACAATTTCCTCTTTAAATTGCCCCAAAATGTTTGCATCCCAAGTCATCAGAAGCTGAAGGATGTATTGATGTACCGTATATTCGATACATCATCTATCACAGCCTTCTAGATCAGCTGCTGCGCCGCTCAGAAATCACACACAGGTCACGCCAAGGTCATCAGCTGACCATAAATAACAATCGGTCTCGGTTGGCGCAATATTCCGTTTTTCCTGCTTTTTACAGGCGGCGTTAATTTCGATTTGCATTAATTTTCATAGTTGAAAACTTCGTTTCCCCTCGAAAACGATCTGTAGACGACTCAGACACCCCTTGAGTAGGCGCCGATTAAAAATAGGGGTAGTTTCCGGAATAATGGAGGGGTTACCCAACCGATAAACCCCTATTTTAATCTGTTCTCTGCAGAACTTTCTTTCATCGCATTTGTATCGGCCGAGTTGATGCAATTTCTACTTAAAGCTGATAATAAGAATATTTCAAACTTATAATCCAACAGATCATAATCTCTTATAAAGCTAATAATAATAATATTTATTTCTCGTAAAAAAGAAAAATCACTATTACAATTTCAAATGAAAACATATAACATAACAGTATGAAGAAACATTTCAATTTTCAATGAAATTATATAACAAAATAATCATACAATTGCTTCCTTATCAGAGAAATTAGGTACTCCCGAGGATTCCTTTATGGGAGTTACCAGCAAATAGTTTTAGTCATTTAGAAAAATTATAAACCTATAAATAATAATTACTACATCCCTGTCGCGAAGAAAACTGTTAGGTACTAGAATCAACAAACTTGTCTTCTCTATTTAAAAACAAACAATATAATTACTCTTCCACTTATATCCATTCATCATAAGGTGAAAAATTCAACTTAACGTATCCCTTGCCATCTATCTATTCTAGAGCAATCTTAGGGCACTTAATCACTTATATCTACACTCTCCAACTTGGGTGTTTTACCTTGAATAATAATATCTATTTACATCACAAACAGAAACAAATACCTACTAAGCTTAGATTTGAATATTTCACACATTGAATAGATTTCTTTAAATGACCTGTAACTATATTTCTATTGCAATATTATTAAGTTTTTATCTGAGATCTCTAAACCACACTTCAACATCCTGCTTTTCCTTACGTCGAGACTTATGTTTTTTGAGGTGAATAGATTTTTCTTCTTATTGAAGGCAATCTTAGCCTGGGCAATTCTGCTGGCAATGTCCTTGCAGCTTCTTCCATCACTTGTGATTTTGCTACCCAGGTAATTGAACTCCTTCACTTCATTTACTACCTCATTCCTTAGCTTTACTGCTGAGCTGTTCTCCCCTGTCCTGCAACATATTAGCACTTTGGTCTTTCGGATGTTTATTTTCAATCTAAACTCTTCCTCCATTATTCTGTCCATTTCATTCAGTGTTTTCTGTAGTTCCTCTTCACTTTCTGCCATTACTGCTATATCATCCGCAAAACGAAGCATATCTACCGTTTCCCCATGAATTTTCACTCCTGTACAAACTTTTTCTCTCACTCTGTCGATTGCCTTTTGAATATACACATTGAACAAGTATGGGGATAGCGCGCATCCTTGTCGTACCCCTTTTTGAATGTGTGCAGATTCCTCTTCATTTCCACTCCTAATAACTCCAATTTCTTGTTTATAGATGTTGTAGATCAGTCTTCGGTCTCTGTAGTCTATCCCAATTTGGCGAAGAATGTTGAATAGGATGTTCCAACTTACATTGTCAAATGCTTTTTCAATGTCAATAAAGGCTATGCATGTGCGTTTCCCTATCTTCATCTGCTTCTCTATCACCTGTCTCAGCGCCAGAATTGCTTCTCTTGTCCCTACACCCTTTCTAAAGCCAAACTGATCTTCAGACAATTGTTCATCAATTCGTTTTTCTATTCTCCTGAGGATAATTCTGGTAACTATTTTCGATGCATGACTCACTAAGCTCAGCGTACGGTACTCTTCACATGATCTTGCATTTGATTTCTTTGGTATAGGTACTATAATACACTTTACAAAATCGTCAGGTAACTCTCCAGTCATATATATACTATTTACAAGATTATACAGTGCTCTCTTTAACATTCCACCAGACTTTTTCAAGAGCTCTCCTTGTATATCATCTATTCCTGGTGCCTTCCTTTCTTTTAGGTCTCGCAGTGCTTTTTCAAACTCTTCCATCAACATTGGTGCCCCCAATTCCTGTAGTTCTATCTCGTCTTCTCTTTCCAAGTGCAGATTCTCATTGTCCTCTCCACAGTACAGCTGCTCCAGATATTCTTTCCAACGTTTTGCTATACTCTCTGAATCATACTTTAATTCTCCATTTTTGTCTACAATACTCATTGTTCTCACTTTCCTTGTTTCAAAGAATCTTTTTACCTCTCTGTAAGCTATATCCATCTGCCCTATTTCCAAGTTTTTTATTCAGTACTATGCCTACCCCACCATAGCCAGGCCGATCGTCTGCTGTGCCTGAATGAATTATCCTATAATTTCCACTCCAGAAATCTCCAGGCTGGGGGATTCCAATAACCAATTCTTCAGAAAAAACTTGAAACTTCTCGGATTTTTTTGCTGCCTTATGCTAATTGGAATTTCATTGTATACTTTTGGGGCTAAAAATAAATAAAAACGTTTAAAGATTTCTTTGTGTGGTCTTGGCCTGGTTAAATTACTTGCGGATCGGAGATAATATTCGCGGTTAGCAACGTTCACTTGCCCACTTCTAAAAAAGAAAATTGACAATACTTTGAAGAAATACAGATACCTTAGTGGTAGAAATCCCCATTTTCTGAAAATTGGCAAAGAGCTAAATAATCTTGGTTTTTTGTCTATGGTCCTCAATATGTATTTTTGCCCGATGACAAGAGGTTTAATGTTATTAAAATGAGCTCCTCCCCATACCGCTATTCCATATTGTAGTCTACTGTTTACGAGTGCATAGTACAGCGATTCCATGACATATTCGGGGCATAAATTACTTATATAATAAAATTTTCTGCATACACACGTAAGTTCCCACTTCAATTTAATTATTTGTTGGTTCCAAGTAAGCTTGGAATCAATTATAATACCTAGATATTTAACTTGGGGTGCTTCTGAAATCTTTTCACAGGTGCAGTTTATTGGACTATCACATTCATTTGAATGAAATGATATACTCATTAAATCATTTCCTTCAGGCCTCAGCTTGTGGACAATTATGTGGGATTTACTGGCATTTAATTCTAGGGCGTTCACCTGCAGCCATAAATTCAATTTCTTTGAATCTTCACTAATCATCTGAGCCAACTGACCCCTATCATCTGCACTGTAACTCAGTGCTGTGTCGTCGGCAAAGGCTGTGACAGATCCCTCAAAGTTGCCGTTACAAAGATCATTAACTGTTTAAGCTTATTCATGAATTTCTTTCATTATCATTCATCCATAAAATGAAAATAAAGCTTATTCATGAATTTCTTCCATTATTTATCATAAAATGAAAATCAATAAAATCAGTGAATTTAAACCTTAACCTTTGGACATCATTAAAATTTTATCAAAATTTTGGAGAGAAATAGAACAGGCTCGTTTTAGAGTAAGCTGATATAGATCAGCTGAAATCAACGAACGCACTGGCCAACCTGTGCTGATGTCTCACTATGGCTTTATTTTCGGAGGTAGTGGGCTTATTATGGCTGTACATCCAAAACGATTAGGTTTAACAAAAAATTCTTAGACCAGAAATAGAATAGACACGTTGGGAAGCGAAACCTCTGAAGCCAACATATGTGACGTCATACTGGGACATTCCACATAATAATGGCAGTCAAGAAAGATAGGAGAAAAATGTTGCAGAGTCTCTTAAATTGACTCCATTTTGAGTGTACACACAGTTGTTACTCAATTCATCCCATTAAATTTGATCTTATATTAGTGTCCATTTCCTTGATAAGATAATCAATTTTATGTAATATTAATTAAATTCATCAATGAATTATCTTTTTTCGTAATTCGATTCAAAACTTTGCTTTGGGATCAGATTTTTATGTCCATACAAATCTGAAATGGCGGCTAATTTAAAAAGCTGTGATACACCAATCTGAAATTCAAAACAACAGAAATAAAGTTGCTCGGTGGGTATTCTATTCCAAATTCTCTTGAAAATAATAGCAGAATAGAAATCTTATTGTTAATATAACCTTTCAATATTATCTATACAAAACAAACTGCAATGTAAACTAACTCTACAGAAAAGTTTTCTATCCGATGCTGACGTCACGATTGGGCGATATGGCAGTAGTGATGTTGGCTTCATCGACTTTCAGTGTGAATAATACATTGGGCCGTGTCTATTCTATATCTGGTCTAAGGAAAAAATGACAAGAGTCATAAAATTCCATGTAGAATCCAAAAATATCATAAAAAATGGGGGTTGCAAATTAAAAAATAAAGTTGTCCTCCATTTTGGAAGATGGCGGCCAAATTTTCAATTTGAATATAATGTCGTAAAATTTCACAAAAAAAGAAGGAAGTTGCACATTTAAAGTTCTCTGTAAAATGAACGGTTAACAAGTTACCTATTGTTATATCTTATGTGAATCATCATGTATATAACTAGAGAAACGCCGTTAATTCTCAAGGATTGCATGGAGCAGCAAGAAATAAATGGATGATCGTCAATAAAATCGAATTGAAGAATATAAAGAATGAGGCAGCCTAGGAAAAAAATAGATAAAGGTGTAGAGAATGTGAGACGTAGATGATAGACGAAGAAAAGTGAGTAATAGAAGTATGAAAAGAGAGCTGATAAAGTACTAGATAGTTGAAATGGAGCTTGAATATATGAATTTAGTTCAATGTATCTATATTTAAATGCTCTTAAATTGTAATCCTTTACAATATGATACATCCTCTTTTATCAATCAAAAACCGAAAAATGTAGATAACTTATATCAATATGAGTTTTAAAATATAGTCCGCAAGTTCTGTGGAAGAGAAATTTTTAGAAAAAAGAGACTTATAGAGTGAGGAAAACTATGGCAAATACTAAAAAATTGAAGAAGGAAGGAGTGGTGGAGAAGGGTAATTAGTAAAACTTTGATACTCAAAGGCGGAAGGAGAATGAGAAAGATAAATTTGAAGGAAAAAGTAACTAGATGAGGAGCAAGGCAGTTGAGATACGTGCAGCAGGAAAAGAGCATCGCAAGAAGATCGAGGGAAACTGCAAGAGGAAGATGGAGAACATCGAGGGTAACTGCAAGAAAAGGATGGAAATGCAAGTAGAAGAGATGAAAAAAGTAAGAATCTCCGCGGAGTTCCTAAATTAATTTGGCTTTGGCAAAACAAAGGGCACATTCAACTAATGGAAGTTGTCTGGAAAGGAAGCTCGTCATAACAGCGACCATCTCCTTATTATTCATGCGGTTATCTTACTCTTTTCCCTTTTCCCCTCTTTATATTTTCTCCTCAGCAACCCCCGCCTCACCCTTGAACACCTCTCATTTCAACCCCTTTTGTTCGCGATCTTCCACTTCAAAAATCTTTCCCAGTTTCAACCCTTGGTAGGTACACCTCCCGCCCTCAAAAAACTCCTCAAGCATTGTCTTCCCAGTTTCTTTTTATTTGGCAGCGCGTGCCTGCAAAAGATACGAAACGAAAAGTACCACGGCGCAATGCTCAAGGCGTGCCCCCCCCTTTCCCGCCATTTCTGTACTTTTTTGGCGCGCTTTTTCCCCCGAGAAAGGGGGCGAGGAAAGTTTTTTAATGTTTTTAAAACGCAAGAATTACGCAGCGAGGGTGGAAAGTGTGGAGGGAGAGGCAAGCATCAAGGTTTGATGTGCGGCAACGTATTATTCCTCAAGGAAACCGGACATTTATATGTAATAAATGTATAATGTTTGATGTAAGAACACACACAATACAAAAATCTGTGTAAGATAATATACTATTACTACTCAGAACAATAATCATGGAGAAATATTTTATCAGTATAGGCTTTATAGCAAGACTGAAAGGTAATCATTGAAAATAATAGTATTTTTCATTGTTACCAAGAAACTTGTTTGAGCAAACGTTTTCAGCCTCCAGATATTTTATTAGCAAGAAAAGTTCATAAATAACTATAGTGGTCGGAATCATCTATTTCGTCAAGTGAATGTTTATTTTGTGACACTTCATTGTGAAGCATCCTATTGATACAAGTTCCGAAGGCTGGGGCTTCTATGGTTGATAACTCATCCATTGTCATCAATTTTCCTAAACCAACGTTTTCTAAATTACAAAAATTAGTTTTCCAAATAAAACATGTCAATAAAATACCGAAATAGTGAAGAGAAAAACATTAGAAAAAAATTGAATACGCAAAATATCTGTTAGTCGAAACATCCGGTATTCTAGACCGGTAAAAAATGAACCTTATCCAAAAGATCCGGTAGCTGAGACCGGTACGTTTTCAATAGATTGATGTTTACTTGATAACCTTGAGTTGGGGACTGACGAGCATTGAAGAATGTTGAGGAATAGTGGGGGAGAAGGTATTAGAGCGGGCAGCAATTTTTGATTCACAATTTTGCCACTATAGAAAAAATAATTTTGCCCCTGTTCTCACAGTCAGGTGTTTCGGTTAGAGTGTTAATTCGAATATATTATTTTGAAATGCATCCAAAGGGAAGAATATAATTCTTTATTAATTCAAATGTATCCTAAGTAGGTATTTAAACATTTGAACTAGTATCAAGTACTATCAAGTCTACAATAATGATAACCTGTTGCAAAAAGAGAAAGAATAAATCAACAGTAACTACTACCACTACCAAACAGTTCATTACCAAACAGTATTTATTATAGCACAATGTTTTTTGTTTTTTCCGTCCCTATCATTTTGATGTACTTATTGTATGAATGAATAGAGAATTACTTCATTAAATAGCACAAATGGATCCTGTTTCTATATTATTCTTCTCATTAATTTCTCCTTCCTTTAGGAACAGATACACTTGTAGCTACAAGCGAAACTCACTGCTATGTTCATTCATCAAACACAAATCTCCAAGAAAGACTTCACCTCTTTCTCGTTTGAGGTGGAAAAAAGAATAGAAGTTCGCTTGCGGAAAATGAGTTTTACTTTGCATTCGCTTTTTTCTCTGACATTATCATCCGAAAACAGCCCAGGGGGCATTCAAGAGAGGGGGGCATCCGACAGAGTCGTTTAAGTGGTAATTAAAGAAAACCCCTTACGGCAACCACTTTTGAAGAGAGTAGAAAATTTTGTAATAAAAGTGCCCTGCTCTCTGCATCTTAATACAATATCAGAGGTAAATGAGTTGTCTAACCCTACTTATGAGCGGGTAGTCAGTGAAGATGATCACGTTTCTCCAGTTCTATGAAACAAATTTCACAGTATAATTATTCTTTTCAAAAGTTTGGCATAGTTACTCAGGCATTTTTTGAGAAATTCTCATTTCAAGCAAAAAAACATTTTCGCAAACTCATTTCATTGATATTCACAAAAAAATCTATTCTTGAAGTGTTTGGAGTAAAGGCCTGTTATTTCATTCAGAAGTTATAGATACGATTAATACCAGAATATATTTTGACTACCATTTGTGAAAAAATCTCAATATCATTAGAATACTTCTACTGATATACTTTTTTCCACTTTTATTCAATGGCGATCGCGATGCCTACTTTGTCTGATGAAAGTGAGGCACGTATGCTGACAAAGAAACATGTATTAAACCATAGTGAAAATAATAATAATACATTGAAATATAATATCCAATCTCTGATGAAACTTGGGTCAAAAATTGATTTTTTTTTTAAATCTTACAACCTCATTCTGAATTGATCGAGATAATTAGATTTCTACTAACTTGACGTTTCCATACAATACCTAGACATTTTAACAAATTGATAAAAATGATATGTAAATCTTGTAGTGCCATTTATTTTTTAAAAACTCTAGAATAGTCCAACAACTAGTTTCGACCCTAACTTGGGTCATTTTCAAGAAAATAGTTGTTTAACTATTTTAAAGTTTTTTTGAAAAATAAAGGGTACTAAGAGATTTTTATATTGTTTTTAATAATTTGTTCAAAAGTAGCCCATGTGAGTGAAGTGTTTCTATGCATTTAAATATATAATTCACAATCCTTTTAATATATGGAAGTCTCTGTAAAGAGCTAAAGACACATATACAATACAGAGAAATCTCCAATTGAAATCAACTATTATAAACTTTAAGTCTCACAACTATCAATTCCAATGTCAATATGTCGCGACAAATCCATAATGATAATTATTTGACAACTGATAGTCATGGCGCTGGAATCCTCAAATATTTATCGAAACAAACAAAAAATAAATACATCGTGATGAACTGCAGTCACTTCTGTCCATTTAGCGCCAACCGAATCCGTTCTATCAACACAACCAGAAGTTACGGACCTTTGTATTGGACCTGATCAAATTTGGTTTTGTAATAGAGCTGTGGCTGAACGAACTTTGACTGACAAGATCACTATTAATAATAACACTTCAATGCAAATATTTGTGTCATTTATACCCTTTCTCATATCTTGTTGTTTCGGGTACGATTTGTAAACTTGGTTTTGGTTATATTTGTCTCGTCTCAAATAATACTTCACTCAATCTCCTCTACAAAAGTAATCAGGAAGTAGTGAGTACAGTAACAAAACTCCATGATAGAATTCCTCGTATTATAGATAAGAGCGCTCGCTATCTTTATAATATTATGTATATTTTAATCTACTATTGAAATTCTCGCATCAACTTATATCTGGATTCTAAAATTACCAATCAATCCATCTCTGATGATTTAACATTATTCTTATTCTCAAAAATTGAATGATGAAACTAACTTGTACCATAAATACGGTCAAATAGAAAACACAAGTTAAATTTTTCCCAACATTGAACTAAAGTGAGTTGCACTTGGATTTGTTATTATTCATTTATTAATGGGGACTATTGGGAGCATTGATTTTATAGGGAATGCTGACTGTTTGAAGTGAATATTTCTCTATAACAGCAATTAATTCAATTATTGATATCAAATCATCATTTGTATCTATATATATATATATAAAAGCGAAATGGCACTCACTGACTGACTGACTCACTCACTCACTCACTTGCAGAACTAAAAATCTACCGGACCAAAAACGTTCAAATTTGGTAGGTATGTTCAGTTGGCCATTTAGAGGCGCACTAAGAAGTCTTTTGGAAATATTTTAACTCTGAGGGTGGTTTTTTAGGGTTTAAAGTTCGTCTTTTAGCATGTATATTCTACTTATTTTCTTAATTATAATTGAAAAATGTCCATAGCATATGTAAATATAGAACTATAATCTAGAGAGAGTACCTCTTCGAAACAGTTGTTAACTGGTAACTAGGGATGTCAATCCCGGGACTGATTTCCAATCCCGGTATTTCGGGATTATCCAATATCAATCCCGGGACTGATCCCGGGATTGGCAAAAATCAGTTTAATGCATTTTTAACCAATTGTTCCTCCTCAATTACATGTTCAGTAACAGTGTGTGGAGATGAAAAAGGGCCCATTAAAGAGGGAGAGGCTATTATTAAAATAAGAAAATATAGTTTGGAATAATATTGAAATTGAACATTCTATTTCTATAAATGTTTTCAAGATCATAGGAGTAACTGTTTTATTCCATGTCCTACCTTAAATTTGCTGTATCCTAGATGATAGTGAGAACTGAGGAAAGCAAGATAGCTCATCAGAGTCTTTTTTATGTGGACAAAAGCATTTCTATCCTACATCAGGACGGGATAGAGCTCACACTTTAATTACGTCAAATACTGCAAAGTGAATTAATATCACTCGAATTAATAATTCTAATAATAAAATAGAATACTTTTTGTAAGACCGTAACGCCATACCGACCAAACAACGCGAAAGCTGAACCACTACACTACTAAATGAAATTTCGTAGAGCAACTATAATATTTACTTCAACTAGATATTCTACTTATGATAGAGAAAGAGAAGAGGAGAGGAATAATTAGACAGAAAGTGAATCGTTAGTGCTTTTTTATTTCTGATTTCTGAAGTCTTCTCAAAGTTCGGAATGCATTTCAAGGAAATGCCATCAGCACTATTGCAAATATTGCGCCGTCTAGACTGGTAATTGTGGTGCTGTGTGAACAGAAACAAACGTAGAGGCATAACAACCAATGAACAACCATTCTGCCAATTATGCGAACTAATAATGCGAATTCTATTAAGCCAGTTAAGAGTAGGCTTCAGTATACAATCATTATTATGTATATGCAACTGTAGACTGTGACTGTAAAATAAATTAGTCAAACACTTAGAACAATAAATTAGTTATAGAAACTTATATTCATCACCATGAATAAATTCCATTATATTGAATTGTTTTTGGAAAAATATGATTCACAATTTAAGGTTTTCAATCCCGAAAATCCCGGGGTTGACGCTAAAAAATCCCGGGATTGTTAGGTATCAAAAATGGACCGGGATCCCGGGATTCGGGATTCGGGATCCCGGGATTGACATCCCTACTGGTAACTAAATTAATAATTTTGTCAGGTTGGCATTAAGTTGAGTTGACTTTGTTAGGTTGGCACCAAGTTGAAGATTGAAATGCATTCATCGCGGAAAAATCGATTGGGCACTGCTACTTCAATCAGAACTATTCCTGGGAATATTATATTACTAGCCGTCAGGCTCGCTTCGCTCGTCATATCCGTTTAGCCAGACGTTTAGTCTGGACCCCCGACTGGATCATCCTAACATATGATAAAAATGCTCAAATGAAAAATGCAGGCGAGTGAAGCGAGCCTGCTGATCTCATTCTTGGACGACCCAGTCGGGGGTCCAGGGGGCGGAGCCCCCTGGCTAGACGGATATGGCGAGCGGAGCGAGCCTGACGGCTAGTGTATAGTATAATTATATTATTTTTGATGGATTTCAAGAGATTTACTATAGTGTCTTGTAAAAGAGACTGCATACAAATTCTCAACAGGTTTTCCAAACAGAGAATATACTTTTGGGTTTTATTGCTTCTAGAGGACAATATAATTATTTTGTTAATTTTTCATATTCTGTAAACTCATGGGACTATGAAGAAGTTTTAAAATGATATTATTATAATCATCTCTACAATGGTAGGTGGACACTTAGAATTCTCTAGTAGGCTAGTTCTTGAAAATGTCTAGTAGTATTTATTCCATTGATCCAAAGTTCGTGAGATTTACTTTCAATATTGATTGAAGGTAGGTATTGAAAGTTCGCCTCCTGTCACATCACAAATAGAACTACCCAACTCAGTTTCACAGAGAGAATAAATTGAAACTTGAATAATATGCTAATGAAAATTGGATAAAGTTTGATAATAATATATACTATTGACAATTTTCACCAGACAAGTAGATAGTCTCAAAAAAACATGGAAAAAACATTACTGAAGCACTGCATCCAGCAGCCTAATATCGTAACGTGAATGAATTAATCAAAAGCAATCCTCATAGAAAAATTATACTTTTAATGCTTCTACTAGCATTCCAAAAGTAAAGATCAAGCTTATATAATCAACGTAGCATGGACATTTCAAAAGTTTGTAATAGATAATAAATTTTAGTACCCTTTTTTAAAAACTATACGCTAAAAAAAATTGAATTTTTAATTCCAAGATAGATAAGATATTTATGAATAAAGTAGACTACACTACATAAATGTTTCCACACCAAAATCGAAAAAGATTCTAGACCTAGAACTCTTAACATTGCTTCATTCCATGAGTCTCACAGAAGATACCATGCAAGCTTCTTTAGTTTTGTGAATATAGTTAGTTTCGCTCTTTGTTGAAAGTAGGCCCTATTCAATACAATTGCTCTAAACTTTCTTATGCGACTTTGTATGGTGTGACTGACCTTCCAATAAAAGGGCCTGAAGACAAGGATCTATTTTGCAAAACGTCAAAAGAACCCATTGCCAATGCACGAAACATTCAAAACGAAAACAAACATGTTGGAGGGAGTGCTATAGAATAGTGTGATTCACTCAATTCTGTCAGCGTTATTTGTACGGGAAGCATTGATGCTATTCGCACGGAACGCTGCCAGCATAAAGTGGATCTCACCGATAGTCAAATGACAACAGCCTGTCAGCATAGTTTGGATGGCAAGCGCTGATGTGCTGTCAGAAAGGGATGCTGACGGTTTGTAGTGAATCTCATTGTTGGCCCTTTCCCACGCTGAAGTCCACGGTTGGACCCCAAAATTGACCAGAGTTATAAAAATATATCGAAACCAATATTCAGCGAGAGATCCTTTTCTGGCACATCCTAACTGGAGTGAGATCTGACAGATTTTCAAAACGAGAATTGAGTTTATTTTCGTTTCGATGACAGACAGAAAGCTGGAGTCCAACTGAATTAGGGGTGGATAGGTATAATAGGAGGTATAAGTGTATATTTTCGCAATTATGTTGAGATCTGCGAATCTATATTATCTTCACTTTCTTATAGGCCTGATAAGATGACTATGATGTGACAATGACCTTATGGTCATGATGTGCCAATGGAGCTAAGTAGTTTATTCGAATGCCTTAATTGATATCAATTTCACGTGAGGAGTTCTATGATCAAATCAACTCAGTATAAGTACAGCAAATACTATAAATTTTACATAGGCCTAATAGTTGCATTCTAATTAGTTGTATTTTTCTCATTGTCTTTGAAATAGTAGTTAATATAAACATTATTTATTATGTTTGGTATCGGTGCACGTGATATTTTGGTAATATGCAAATTCGATAAATTGGGCTACACTTATTGACTTGAACGGATTTTTTTATCAAAACAAGATAAACTATTTTTAATTGTTGTACTAATATCAATCTCTAGTAGACCTAGTGATAAACACCTAGAGAATGCAATAAGTGATTGATAATGGTGTAGAAACCGAGTTTCTTATTATTTCAATAAATTGAATCAATTCATATTCCATAGTGGTTGTCCCATTGAGAATTTTTTAAATTAGACCAAAGAAATAATAATATGAATATTGTTGGTATAAACGACCCAGCGTATACTGTATGATTGTTTTGCAATACAGTTGCATACCAGTTGCGCGCGCAACTGTTTTGAAACCTTGGAAATGTATTCAAGTAGGGGGGGGGGGGGGGGTGCAAACGAAGCAACTAGTCTTTGATCAGACTCAAATCATGAGCATGTACCCGTGGTTGCATTGGCGTTGCAGACTTCAGTTTACACTGAAGTTTTGCAACTGACTTCATTAAAAACAGTCACGGCGTTTGCGCTTAGCCTTATATCTTTACCTTCTGAGCAATCCAATGGAATCGCAATATATAGAATAACCGACAAAACTGAATATAGCACTATTTCAATATTCTAAGAATGAAACATAATGGAATCATTCCTGATTCTTCAAAATAGAAAAGTCGGTTGAGAAATAACTGAGATGTGAATATAAGAAATTTCGATATTATTCAACTATGAGGGTGACTTCTGGAAGCCAGACCACTTAACACCATTTCATTCCACCTTACTTTTTGACGTTTGATTTTATCAAGAATAGCGGCTACAACCCACACCTAACTGATTTCAGCTTTCCTAATTAAAAAAAAATGCAAAAAACCAAGCCTCAATCCCTGTCAATCATAGCCGATTATTGACTGGTGAAATTGATTTGGTTTTGAAAGGAAGTCAATGTTCCCTTTACACTAAAACCTACACATTACGATTCATTTTGTTAGAAAAACGACCGAAAAAACGGAAACTGTGAGCTTTTTGAATATTATTCAAAATTTGGGTCCACCCTCGAAAATACGGTTTCTTTCGCCGACCCCTGAGAGGTCCCTTGTTCTTTCCGTTTCGCTTCAATTGTTACACAGTTGCCAACTATAAAACGTTTTTCTTTTCTAAATTCTCAAAAGCCACTTCATCTACATATTACGTCAAAATACCTCGTCAAACCTAACAATTTCTCGCAATAGTTTTGAAGTCAGGAAGTGGGTGAGTGACATTTTTTTCCATCTTATGAGAAAAAAAGGAAGCAAAAATATAAAAGACATAGCTAACGAGTCGATAAGTATTCAGATGTTTTCAACTATATGAAGCTCAGGAAAAAATAAGTAACCGTCAGATTTCAGGTGGATTATATGGTTGTAAAAAATGTTATTTTAACGGAAAACTGAAAAATATTAACGACAATCTGACGGAACATTCTTCCCTTAGCGGCAGTGCTTTATAATGAAATAGCTTAGGCATGTATAGGCTGTATAACTGAAATGTCTCTATTTGAACTGAATAATAATAGAACTGAATGTTGAGTCGAATGTATTCCAAATTTATAGAACGGTCAAGGGAGAATTATACAAACGTGAGACGTGTTATTCCTTGGCAGGAAATGGGCGCGGACACATTAGCAACTTTATCGGTTCGACTTTTCGGGTGAGTAATAGAAAATAAGCGTCTCCTATCTACCTGTTACCAGTGATTTTCACTTATGCCAGTTGTTGCATCTCCACTAACTTACTTGTGCCTTAGTTTTTTTGTTATTTTTTGCCTTAGAATTTATTTATAGTAGATTAAGGTACATAGGTACTGTAGCAAACTTTGTAACTGCTGAATGTTGAAGGAGATAGATTTGAATTGATAATTGTATTTTGATGGATATGTGCAGTGAAGTATGATGAACTCCATTACCACGGTTCTACCCCTAGTAGACAATAATACATCTGGACAAAGTTTGAGACCATAGAACAATGCTGGGGCAAATCTTCTCGAACACAAAGCATTAATCTTCTTCGAATCTTCTCTATTGAGATTATGAATTAAAAAATGTTATTCAATTTTTAAATGGTATCATATTCTACTTGTCTTACTGAATCTTTATTTTTCTCCTACGACGAAATTCAAGTTTCATATAGTATTTTTCTCTTGAATGACCTGAATGGACAAAAAGATGGGATATTCATGTTTTATTTAGTACTCACCCAACAGAATAGAACAATTAAAAGTGACAGTGTGCCAGGTAGATAGGGAACGCTTGTTTTATTCCTCACCAAAAAATTGCATATTTTATGTGGCCTTGCCCTCACATGCCGAAGGGTCTCACGTTTGTATTTTTCTCCTTTGACCGTTCTATTTGAGTATGTATTTGGCTCCGCTCAATCAGCCGGGTGGCCGCCGCGGCGCTGCTGGAATCGCCATATAGGTGACACAAAGCAATTTGCACATATTTCATCCACAAACCTCGCTGGATTGTGATTTGATGTTTCAAGCCCTTCATGCCTCATCTAAGTTTCATTTATTTATTATACCTACTTTCTTCCTATATACCTGTATAGATTAGGTACTCTAATTAGTCCATGATTATTCTATTTTATTTTGTACAGTGCTCTTATATTGGAATAAAGAAATTGAATTGAACTATCAAGATAGGTTTCACCCCAGTTTCCAAATTGACCATTTTTTTCAAGCATATGGCAGTTTTGAGCAATCAGTCAAAAAAGCTGAAAATTGTATATTAATTTTATCAATGATAAATAGATCAGAAAAATGTTCCATGCAACTTGACTGAAGATATGATTTAATAGTCAGAACTAATATTGGAATTTTACCTTGAATGACTGAAATTGATACTAATAAGGTACTAAAATCTACAGGAAATAGAGAATCTTTGAGAAAAAAATTTATTGTGAATAATAAATAGTTTAATACTTTCATACAAATCAAAGTTAAATTTATCCTATATTAATAATTATCAGATCTTCAAATACGAATGCTTAAAAACAAAATGAACAAATAAAAATGAAGAATAAATTTATCATCAATCAGTTGCAGCAAATAATAAATTAATACATAACTATTGCAACCGAAGACAGAAACGCAGCAATATATTAACATGGTGAATTCAACAAAACATTAGTGAATTCTTTTAAAATCACCCATCGCCAAAGCTAAAATAAAAACACAGTTTTTTAAAGACAACTAACCTATGATAACGAGACAAACAAAAATATTTTTAGAAAAACATGGGTTTTTAATGCAATGATGTTATTTATGTTTAGAAAATATGAATCCTCAATTAATTATTCAGTCAGATTCAAGATATTGATTTCTTCTTCAATGATGGATTATTTTTTGTCATTCATGTTTGTTTATACATCTTTTCATGCCAAAAATGAAAAATTGAATTAAAAATGCAATTTTAAGAAAATCTTGAAGCTTCTTTGGGAAACTTTGTGAAGGCACATTGTGATTTCAAAAGTTCAGTTTAAATGAGGTTCGTGACACGAAATTTGTTAATAACATATACATTTTATAAAGAAAACTTCCTTGAAGTGAAAAAAATCACACATACTTCATTTGATTTCTTCAAGCAATTTCGAAAGAATCAACTGAAATTGCAAAAATCTTTTGAAAATCACCACGAGTTATTTGACGCTAGCCCGTGTTAAAGATACCAACAACAACAATTATATTGGTAATAACTATTAATAATAATTAAAATCGGATAGAGTAATGTCCTGTTGATATGAACTTTCAAAATTCATTTTTCAATCTGAACTTTCATAGAATGTTCCAAGAATATTTGTCTAATTTAGACATCCTATTTTAACCAATCGACACAGTTGTATTAGATCTAATCTACCACTAGAATTATTGTTCTTTTATGCCATTTTGTTTCAAAGAAGAAATATATTCGTTGTATTTCTTCTCCTGGGCCTGCCATAATTTTAGCAGCTTCTTTTGTTGACCCTTGCTCACTTCTTTGCCCTCATTGTCATGGGTGGGGATGCCCTGAAAATCATGAAAATATTGATTTTAGAATCATTGATGATTGATACTGATTTTGCTTCTTCATACGAAAAATGTATCTCACACAAAAAAACATGATAAGTATCGAGAAAGAAAATATCTCAAGTGCAAAAGCCTATGATAGGGGGATGAGTTATTAATTCAACTTCTGACAACTCTAGAATAGAATTCTAAATTGATCGATATTAAAGTTATTGAGAAAAGATGTTGATTGACAAATTTGAAGTTGTTGTTGTTATAATGAAATTATTGAAATACTCTGCATCAACATTCACATTACAATAATTTTGATAGTTATCCTCATGATAAGTGATTGTATAACTGGATATAATAATTGATGAATAATATCGACTGAAAATTAACATACATAAACATTTCATATTAGAAGTGTGTTTATTAATAAACGAATGAATTATTCCAAGTAATGTATAGTTGTGAAGACGATATTGCAGTAGATATAAATTTTAAATAAAACTATTTGAATTGATAAAATAATAATCTTAATAATAATTGATTTAATAATCTTGAATCTTACAAATCTAAAGTACACCCATGGTTCATGTATTATTCTCCGGTTGAGATTAATGAGCTTTTTATTATTCTTAGATGAATCACCTTGACAGTCACTTGTTTCAATTTTTTCTATATTTTATTAATGACTATTATGATTTCTCCCTGGTGTGTGTGTATGGGTGTGTGTGTGTGCGTGTGAGTGTGAGGGTTTGTGTGTGTGTGTGTGTGTGTGTGTGTGTGTGTGTGTGTGTGTGTGTGTGTGTGTGTGTGTGTGGTGTGTGTGTGTGGTGTGTGTGTGTGGTGTGTGTGTGTGTGTGTGTGTGTGGTGTGTGTGTGTGTTGTGTGTGTGTGTGTGTGTGTGTGTGTGTGTGGGATGAATTAAGATAATTAAATTGAATGTATTAATGTATGATGAGTTCTGAATGTATTAACTCCTGTTTGCAGACAAGATTTTTCTTAAGCAAACAGTATTGTATTCAATGATCTGTAATATCATTTTTTGTGTTACGGAATTTGTCATTGAAGTGATATCATTGAATAAAACTTGATTTGATGTGATAAAACTACTTATTTATCACAAGAGACGAATTATGGTATAAACCAAAACTATTTTATCGTCATTTCAATGGAAAATTCTATTGTTGGTGACGATTTTGATTATTTCTATGGAAAATAATTAATTTTATCAATAACTGTCCTAGTATAATAATTATGCTCACTCATCAACTAGTAATAATAATTGAAAAGTTGAAGTTTCTCCAAGCTCAACTTTAAAGTTCGTAGAGAGATTTGAATGGGTTTGGGAAATGGTTCTATTCATATAGATGTTGATCAATTAAATATTATTTATTCGTTGTTGGTTATCACTCTGTTTTCACTATTATTATCACTAACGTATTTTAATATAACTTTAAAGTGGAAAAACACTCACATTCTTTGGTGTGGCGACGACCGTTTCGTGCTGGTGTTGCACATTTTCAAGCCTAACAAAAACTCAAACTGAGTTTAACAGAAACTCAGACTGAGTTTTACTTTAAAGTTATATTAAAATACGTTAGTAATTATTCATTCTATGGAACTTAAGGAGACCTGGAATTCCATTATGCTTTAAAAATTAATTTGGCAACTTCATTAATCATAAGAAAAAAATAATCTAGAACGTTAATGAACTTAATTACCTGATCATCAAATTTCGAATATTTGTCGGTTTGAGCTCGGAACATCTCAGATGGAGGGATTCTCTTTTCGGCATCCTTCTTCGCCTGCAATTCTTCCTGTTCTTTCCTCTTTCTCTCTTTCTCAGCAGCCTTCTCCAATTCTTGTTTCTTCTTTGCTTCTTTCTCCCTTAGGAGCTGTTCTTTGTCGACAAACTTTACCGCTGTTGGTTGACCTGATGGAATTGAAAAGAAAATTACTCCTGCTCCTCCTGTTTGACGGGTGATCACTTAGAGCCAACTCCTCTAAATCATAAACTATAATAATACTAATAATAATATGATGAATCATTTATTTCTCTTTACAAGGTTTATCAATATTAAGCAACTGTCTGTAGCTCATAGGATAAATTATGCGATTATCTCGAACAAGAAGAACTAAAACTATGTCAGTCTCATATCATTATCTCAAAATGCGATTATATATCATAATTTTATTTATTGAGACAAAAATATCATTTATAAGTTGAAAAACCGCTTCCCGATGATTCGGAGCCCACCTAAAGCTATAGCTCCACTCATCATTCTGTATCATTGCTCACGCTCAAGTGGGCATCATCAAAATAAAAACACATGGATTTTGTCAATTGTTCACAGGACCATATGAATAGTGACTATTAACGTCAATAATTCGCCAGCAGAAATAAAAGGATGTCAGGTAAAAACTAAGTTTCATGAAGCAATTACGCTGACATCTGTTAATGGAGAATGACATTAACAAAATATTTAATCTCGTAGAGTAAGTTAGTTAGAATCTAGGCTGGCCTGTTGGGTTTTTTATATTGTAATATTGAATCAAGATGATAAAATGTTTGAAAGAAAACGTTTTGTATAAGCATAGTTTTTCACGAGGTGTTTTATAAGATAAATTCAATAATTTAAGTTTGTTTTCATATTTTAAGACAGGAAGGTGATAATCTCGAGTGCTTTTCTTTTTAATTTAATTTATTTAGTTTCCCATACAGGTATTATACCTTTGGGCGATGTTGTTCTGAATTATAATATAATTGTAAATTGTAAATTGATGTCCATTTTATGTATAGGCCAACTTAAGGAGCAATAAAGGAGTTTCAAAATCAAATCAAAAATTTGGAATTGAAAAAAATTTCTTTGAAATAAAAAAATTCTTAGTAATTGTTTTTATTCATAAAATATAGTTATTCTATTATAAGTCTATTTTTATGAATAAAAATAAGTAGCCCTGATTTCACACATCTTAGTAATTAATTGGAATAGGCTACAATTTGTTACCTTCAGGCCCATCCTCAAGCCGCACCCCCACATTGGGCAGGATATCGTCCCGCAGAGCGTCACATGCTTTCAGAATATCAGTCGCCTTCACCTGCCTTGCATGAGATCTCACTTCATCACGGAAGTTGGATATTATTTTCAAGTAGGGCATCAGTACGGTCTCAACCTGGAATTAAATAGATTAGATAATCGTTGAATAACATTTTTTTTCCTAGTGGAAATTATGCTGTTAGAATTCGATGTAATATACAGATTAGGAGGTGTTAAGTGAAATGGCACTCACTCGCAGAACTAAAAATCTACCGGACCAAAAACGTTTAAATTTGGTAGGTAAGTTCAGTTGGCCCTTTAGAGGCGCACTAAGAACGGATTTGGAAAAATTTCCAAAGATACACCCAAAATAATCTGCGTTTTTTTGCTTTTTCTCAGATTCATCGAGAACAAATGAACAGAAATTGTTCAAATTTAGTACAGAAGCTAAGCTAGGGTTTAATAATGTTGTGTTAGAAGGAATTTGAAATAACGCCAAAGATACGCCCAAAATTTGCGTTTTTCCAGCGTTTTCTCAGTTATTTCATCAAGTAATAGACAGAAAATGTTCAAGTATGGTACAGAGCTAGGGTCTAAAAATTTTGTGTTGAGGTGACTTTAATATTTCATCAAAGATACGCCCAAAATCAGCGTTTTTCTCAGCTTTTCTGCGTTTTCTCAGTACTTTGACTTTGAAGCAGGCTCAAATGAAAAATGCAGGCGAGCGAAGCGAGCCCGCTGATCTCACTGACGGATATGGCGAGCGAAGCGAGCCTGACGGCTAGTAACCTATAAACTCAAGTGTCTACGATGTGTAAAATTGTGTATTACGTTGAGGCAGAACACCTCTCTGCAATGAGGATCTCTCTGCCAATAGAAGCCACAAGCAGAAATAAATACTAATGTAATAGATTCTCTAGCAAGTTGACTGGAGACTTTGTTCCTTACTAAAGAAGCTGGACAGTAAAATGATTTTATTTTTCCAACAGTTAGATTAAGGTATTTTTATGAACGTTGTAGTAAATTCTTGTTTTCTCTACCTTGAAAACTTACAAGCAATACACCCTACACTATATTATTTTGAATAACATCACATCTACTACATAACATTAATCATAAAAAACACACAAGTTGTTTTAGCAACCTACCTTTAGTACACATTGTACTTAATTCACTATAGAATATCAACTAAGGGTGTCTACACGCAGAGATAGGTCAGGTGTTGCGAGTTATGAGGTTCACGTTTTTTCTATAGATAAAATGACGCCGGTACAAGCGTTCTAGTTGGATTTTTCAATCGAGCATTGATTGTAGAAAAACAAGATACTATCAGACAGAGAGCTAAAATAATATGCAGCGTTAGTATTAATTTAATTTTATGATAAGCGTCTCTATCTCGTAAAAGTTCAATGATTAACTTAAGTTTAATGTATTCAGTTTCTAAGAACGCGGAACTTGGAACGCTTGACCATTATATTTTTGCACACATCCTAAATACAGTACCTCTCATAAAATTTGTATGAACGCGAATTATCTATTCAAGAAGAGAATGTTAAGCATGGAGTGATCCGTGGTCTAGTGGATAGAGTGCTTGCGTAGCAGCATAGAGATCCCGGGTTCAAACCCTCTCATTACCAAAAGTTTTTTTAACCAGATCACTCCCGTGTTATCGGATGGGCACGTTAAACTGTAGGTCCCGGCTGAAGTATGACAGTCGTAAGGCCCATTGACGGCTTAAATGATATATTCAGGCGGTGGAACCTTCCCGCAAGGGACTCCTCACCAACAAAAGCCATATGAATTTTTTTTAAGCAGCTATAAACTTGAATTTTATATTGATTTCTATTGTTTTTGTAGATTTGACGGCTACCGTAGTGAGATCGGAAGCTCGATGGAAATAGAGTCGTTTGGTCAAGAAACAAACTGATAATTCTGTTTCCAATTATATTCTACGATTTGCTCCACTTTCAACTCTACTGATCAAATAACATACTATATCATAAAATTATGAAATGACACAATAAGGCTAGTTTCACACACATTAGGTTCGGTTCGTTTTCGGCAAATTCCGATAAGTGTGAAACGGTAATTCGGTACCGAATAGAAACCGCATAGAACCGAACGCCCACTTGGCTCTAGTAAATTCCATCAGGTTCAAATTCGTTTCTAGCGAAGGGCTACTTTTACACACATTCGGTTCGGTTCAGTTCGTATCGTTTTCGGCAAATTTCGATAAGTGTGAAGCGGTGATTCGGTTTGAATTCGGTTCAGAATAGCAACCGCATAGCACCGAACGCCCCCTCGACACGAATATGTTTTATCATATTCGAATTCGTTGCTAGAAAACCGGAAATAAAAACAAAGTCTTTTACACACGCTTGCTTTTTTTGTTTTTATTTTAACCTGATATCGTGATTAACTGTTTGAGAGTCTTCCATGTCAAAATAATATGATCAATTCATTTCTGTTACTTCACTGGAGCAGTTTTTTCTCAATGAATAGTTTGCTAAAAAATATGAAGATGAATTAAAACTCAGGGATAATTTTTATTTTATTTATTTTTCCATGGAAATTACATGATCTCGTTAATGGAGAGAAGAGATGAATGTTATATAGCATGTGTCGAAATTGAAACCTATTTTCAATTAAAAAAATAATCACTCTGAACGTCCAAAATTAATATAATCAAAAATAAACTATTCAAATAGTTCACAATTTTTAATTAACTTGAAAATTATGTTGTTCAAGAAATCACATCTTACTATATGAACATCAGCTTTTATATTTTAATATCAGCATGAATTGTGAAAATCCAAACACAGCTGTGATTGAGAAGAAAATACCTTATTAGAACCATACGAATTAAAACCTGATATGTATGAAAGCCTCATTCGTTTTCGGCAAATTTCGATAAGTGTGAAGCGGTGATTCGGTTTGAATTCGGTTCAGAATAGCAACCGCATAGCACCGAACGCCCCCTCGACACGAATATGTTTTATCATATTCGAATTCGTTGCTAGAAAACCGGAAATAAAAACAAAGTCTTTTACACACGCTTGCTTTTTTTGTTTTTATTTTAACCTGATATCGTGATTAACTGTTTGAGAGTCTTCCATGTCAAAATAATATGATCAATTCATTTCTGTTACTTCACTGGAGCAGTTTTTTCTCAATGAATAGTTTGCTAAAAAATATGAAGATGAATTAAAACTCAGGGACAATTTTTATTTTATTTATTTTTCCATGGAAATTTCATGATTTCGTTAATTGAGAGAAGAGATGAATGTTATATAGCATGTGTCGAAATTGAAACCTATTTTCAATTAAAAAATAATCACTCTGAACGTCCAAAATTAATATAATCAAAAATAAACTATTCAAATAGTTCACAATTTTTAATTAACTTGAAAATTATGTTGTTCAAGAAATCACATCTTACTATATGAACATCAGCTTTTATATTTTAATATCAGCATGAATTGTGAAAATCCAAACACAGCTGTGATTGAGAAGAAAATACCTTATTAGAACCGTACGAATTAAAACCTGATATGTATGAAAGCCTCATTCGTTTTCGGCAAATTTCGATAAGTGTGAAGCGGTGATTCGGTTTGAATTCGGTTCAGAATAGCAACCGCATAGCACCGAACGCCCCCTCGACACGAATATGTTTTATCATATTCGAATTCGTTGCTAGAAAACCGGAAATAAAAACAAAGTCTTTTACACACGCTTGCTTTTTTTGTTTTTATTTTAACCTGATATCGTGATTAACTGTTTGAGAGTCTTCCATGTCAAAATAATATGATCAATTCATTTCTGTTACTTCACTGGAGCAGTTTTTTCTCAATGAATAGTTTGCTAAAAAATATGAAGATGAATTAAAACTCAGGGACAATTTTTATTTTATTTATTTTTCCATGGAAATTTCATGATTTCGTTAATTGAGAGAAGAGATGAATGTTATATAGCATGTGTCGAAATTGAAACCTATTTTCAATTAAAAAATAATCACTCTGAACGTCCAAAATTAATATAATCAAAAATAAACTATTCAAATAGTTCACAATTTTTAATTAACTTGAAAATTATGTTGTTCAAGAAATCACATCTTACTATATGAACATCAGCTTTTATATTTTAATATCAGCATGAATTGTGAAAATCCAAACACAGCTGTGATTGAGAAGAAAATACCTTATTAGAACCGTACGAATTAAAACCTGATATGTATGAAAGCCTCATTCGTTTTCGGCAAATTTCGATAAGTGTGAAGCGGTGATTCGGTTTGAATTCGGTTCAGAATAGCAACCGCATAGCACCGAACGCCCCCTCGACACGAATATGTTTTATCATATTCGAATTCGTTGCTAGAAAACCGGAAATAAAAACAAAGTCTTTTACACACGCTTGCTTTTTTTGTTTTTATTTTAACCTGATATCGTGATTAACTGTTTGAGAATCTTCCATGTCAAAATAATATGATCAATTCATTTCTGTTACTTCACTGGAGCAGTTTTTTCTCAATGAATAGTTTGCTAAAAAATATGAAGATGAATTAAAACTCAGGGACAATTTTTATTTTATTTATTTTTCCATGGAAATTTCATGATTTCGTTAATTGAGAGAAGAGATGAATGTTATATAGCATGTGTCGAAATTGAAACCTATTTTCAATTAAAAAATAATCACTCTGAACGTCCAAAATTAATATAATCAAAAATAAACTATTCAAATAGTTCACAATTTTTAATTAACTTGAAAATTATGTTGTTCAAGAAATCACATCTTACTATATGAACATCAGCTTTTATATTTTAATATCAGCATGAATTGTGAAAATCCAAACACAGCTGTGATTGAGAAGAAAATACCTTATTAGAACCGTACGAATTAAAACCTGATATGTATGAAAGCCTATTGTTGCGTTTCGCTGTAAATGCGCAACATATAAACATTTAAACATAAAGAGAAATGCAAAACCGTCGACTTGAATCTTAGACCTCACTTCGCTCGGTCAAAAAACCTCCATTCTCAACAACACACAACTGACAATGATGCATTGAGATATGGAACATTTTAAAATTTAAGAAGCTTTGAAAGGTTTAAGTTTGTATGAATAAAACAGAACAACTAGAGCACAAAAACATATAGAGCTTCTATTTCATCATGACAAAATAGAAATCTCAGAAAAGAGTGTTTAATCCACTGTATCATTTCTCAATGTTTATCGATATACGTGTACAGAAAACAACCAAAGCATTCGAAATTCTAATAGAAAAATGCTAATACTCACATTTCCTTGCGCCGCACTGGAAGAAGCCATAACAGGGAATCCTATTTCACTATCGAGTCCATCATTGATTGTGCCGAACATTCGCATGACCTTCGTTATATTGACGGCAATATCTTCAAGCAATTTCGGATTGACCTGTCCCTTCCTTATGTAAATATTGCAGTGCCCTATGCACTCTTTGATTTGTTCTAGAGCTGTCCTTGTATCGACATTATCTGAAATAATATTAAATTGTATAAATAAAAACAGAGAATTGTAAAAAAGGTAATACTGTATTGCATAATATAGCATAGTATCCATTAGAATAATATCCATTGGACTTTTTCTCAATATATGAATGACTTAATAACTTGATTGACAAGTAAAATACCCCTTCTATGCTTCTTCTCCCGGACGGATTTAATCCATGGGGTGAATGCCAAAAAGGAATAAGTTATTGTTGTATGATTTGATTGGGAAAGGTGATTATTTATTTTTTTTAAATACCTCTTCTATGGGTGACTGGAAGTGGAAATTAATCGAAGAAAGTTGTTCAAAATGGATTGGGAAATCTAGAAAGTGAATTATTTGGTATAAAAATATCACCAAAAACGTCATGATAAATAATATAACCACATCCATGTTTTAATGGTATGTATATACACTGTAATTTCAACTCTTTCCTAATTTAAAATAAGCCGAATTCATAACATTCGAACTAATTGTCCAGCTTTTGACTTTTTAAGAAAAGCTTGTAAAACCATCTACACGTTCAAGTCAAACCAAAGACTACATTTTTCCCAGCCGTTACATCTTTGATTGTACAAGGTGCGCCAGAGAAACTTACTTATTTGAAAGTTCGATAAAAACAGAAGTACTTTAGTTATTTGTTTAATCTTTTTTTATATGAAAATACAATATCCCATTTTTTTCTCATGCAGACTTGAAAATGACATCACATCAATGGCGACCCCCATTGCGCATACACTGATGAAGTCGATTTTTGAAATTTGTATCCATTACTCGTTGCAGTATATCAATCGGTATGTTGGCAATGGCGTCGCGAATGTTGTTCTTGAGGTGTGCTATGGTCCGTGGTTGATCGACATGAACCAGGAATTTCAAATAACTCCATAAAAAAATCGCATTGAGGAAACGCATGTGGAAATGAGCCTCGTCACTGAAAAAAATGACCGTGTCTTCAGGTAGGTCGTCAATCAGCATATCACATACATTTTGACGGGCAACTTAATCGCGTTCAGTAAATTCTATATTGAGAGAAGTTGAGAAGCTCTCAACTGCGAAGGCCCGCTGCTCTCTAGACCAGAGCATGATGGCTACTTACTTGAGGGAGAATAAACTTGGGAACATCCCCCTCTAGATGCGCCCCCTCCTGCACCTCTACGCGACCACCAGGATTTTTTTCAAATAAGTAAGTTTCTCTGGCGCACCTTGTACGATTTTTTTAATTGACAAATTCTGAAACCCATCCAAGTTAGAGTCTAAACACAACAATCAGCATGGTAACATAAGTTGGACGATAAGCTTTAGTGTCTGAACCGGCTTCAACCAATCATAAACCTACTATTCCAACCATTATTTTATTTTATTCATTTATTCATATCATCCAGTATTTTTTTCATTTATTTATCCCAACCGATATTTTTTCTTTTTCTTATTTAGTCAGAATAATTGACAATGTGAAGACGAAAACGAAAAATAAACTTGAACTTGAGTTATAGGTTACTAACCACATAGAGCGTTATGGATGCCCTCATTCATAGCCGTGAATTTCTGTTCCAAATCAGTATCAGTCTTTCTCCACCTAGAAATCTCGAAGTCATTCATGTCGCTCGTCTTATTGTTCCGCACAATATCTTTCACGTTCAAGAAGAATTCCTGAAAAAATATTTAAAAGCTTATCTGAATAATACAGCAGGTATTCAATTGGTGAATTTTCATGTTCTATCAATTACTCTTCATTACACTGAAGAGCAGGCCACAGTTGAGCTGTATTCCAACATATCAGTGATCGGTAAAGTAAGAATATTATTCCCATGTGTTCTAATGGAACTATTCATACCAGCTTGGCCGTGCTGAGTGGGAATAGTCCAATCAGAACTCATGGATTTATATTTTCACTGTGCCGGTCACTTCAACTGATTCTGATATGTAGGAATCCAGTTTGAAGAAGATAATTACTAAATTAACTTTAGGTTGGAAGTGAAACTTTGGGATCTCAATGTGAAATGCGAAAGATTTGGTACAAAAAATGAAAACACACTGATAGTCTACATACCAAACTAATGTGCTTTGATACAACAATACCCAATTCCATAGATTCGAAAATGTTTTGTTATACAATGAATTTTTTACACTTCTTGCAGTCGTTTATTGAACTCCAGTAATAAGTAAGTAATACGTTTTTTCTTAGTAGTTGTGAAGGTGCTATTGTGGCACAGTAGTTATCCATACTGAATATAAAGACTAGATATTGTCCGACTATGGATTTATTAAAAATCAAGAGATTCTTTATAAACAGTACACATCATATTAGTCTCGATTTTAAATAAATCTGTAACAGGTCTTGAATAATTAATTAGGTGATGATGAGAATAATGTACTTACAAGGCAAGACTTTGAATAGCACATTATTGACAGAAATAATTATAATTTAATAATAACTAATATAAACTTACGTTCAACATTCTCTCGTAAGCGATGGCCATTTCCATGGTCGACTCGCTGTAGTCGAGGGTTTCCTTCCAGGAGTGCAGCAGGAATGCTATCCTCAGCTGCCTGGCGGTGTGCTTCTTCATGGCTTCCGAAATCGACACAAAGTTCTTCAGAGATTTCGACATTTTGCAACCGGAAATCGTCAGATGGCCTGAGTGTAAGAAGTATCTCACCCATTGATCGTTATCGAAGTATGCACAAATAATTTGAAAAAGCATTGAAACTCCAGCTGTTATCAAAACTGAAACACCTATCCACACATAGTAAAATTATTTTCCAATGAAATCAACAATTTGAAAAGTATTCTAGGCTTTTTATATTACTTTCCTTGCCCTATTACCATAGGTAAGGAAAGTATTGCTTTCCGAAAAAAATTAAGGTACCCCAATTTCTAAATTTCTATACGTTTCAAGGTCCCTTGAGTCCAAAAAACTGGTTTTGGTTATTGGTCTGTATGTGTGTGTGTGTGTGTGTGTGTGTGTGTGTGTGTGTGTGTGTGTGTGTGTGTGTGTGTGTGTGTGTGTGTGTGTGTGTGTGTGTGTGTGTGTGTGTATGAGTGTATGTGCGTCTGTGTACACGATATCTCATCTCCTAATTAACGGAATGACTTGAAATTTGGAACTTAAGGTCCTTTCACTATAAGGATCCGACACGAACAATTTCGATCAAATGCAATTCAAGATGGCGGCTAAAATGGCGAAAATGTTGTCAAAAACAGGGTTTTTCGTGATTTTCTCGGAAACGGCTCCAACGATTTTGATTAAATTCATACCTTAAATAGTCATCGATAAGCTCTATCAACTGCCACAAGTCCCATATCTGTAAAAATTTCAGGAGCTTCGCCCCATCAATGCAGATTGATTCCCAATTATCAGGCTTCAGATACAATTGAAACGAAAAAAATCAAGTGGAATAGATTGAGCATGAAAATCTCTACAATTAATGTTCAGTAACATTTTCACCTACTGAACCAATGAGTTACTGTTCGTCACTCATTTGCGGTCAAACGCAGCAACAGATCTTCATAAATTTTACAGAAATGTTCCTGTTTGAATTTCGCGTCGGTAAATGTGTAAGGATTTTAGAAATTTTGGAATTCAAGGATAAAATGGAAGGAAATATTTAATACTGTGATATTTACTATACATATATAATGTGTTGTCAAAATAGGAAACACGTAATTAGGCATACATAGTCAATGTCCATCTTGTTTATAATGATCAAGATTGAATTCTAAAAGAACAGATCATTATCTGTTCTAGAAGATCAGATAATTATCTGACATAGTCTATATGCCAACCCAATCAGCCATTGGCCTTTTTTAAATAGATTTCTCGCCGACTCGACACACGATACGACAGGACAGAATGTTCTAACTATTGAATTGGTGTATCGACAATCAGACCTGCTCAAGTTAACTACACGAAGTCTACTGTTCACAGAGCTATATTCCGTAAAAAATTACTTTTGACTTGGAGGGACATGCGCAAGGACAGAAAGGTAGTGATACAGCGCGATGTGCCGTCCTGAACTGGTCAGCCTTCTCTAATTTCCAATAAGTGTCCAGCTACTCATAATACGCATACGGATGTTTCCTCTCTGGAAGCGCTCAGTCAACTGAATCTAATCGATAAACTAGCATCTGCGCATCTTCCTATGACTCTATTCATCACTGTAATTGGCTGATCTACCACCATTTCTCTGTGTCGCTGTACAGAATATACTGGAGGGAGGAAATTGGACAAAGAAATCACCTCGGACTGGGCCAACTCGTTGTCATGATGCGGGAACTTGAGGTCGACTCCTCCGGTGTGGATGTCAAGCGAGTGGCCACAGATGTCAGATGCCATGGCAGAGCACTCTATGTGCCAGCCTGGTCGGCCCCGACCCCAGGGTGACTCCCACCACGGCTCGCCTGGTTTCGACTTCTTCCACAAAGCAAAGTCCGTCACTGCTCTCTTCTCCGCTGTGTCTTTGCTGCTTAGTTCACCTGTTACCATACAAATGTCATACATATTAGGCCTACATGAATAATGAATATAGTAACAAAAAGTAAAATTGGTACTCATTGAAAGTAATAAAACACTAAGCCCATGTGCACTATGCACTAGAAAAGTTAATACTACGTCTATAGTAGATGCCGTTTAAAACGCTAATCAGTATGATGAACAGAATTGAGGACCATAAGAATTATCTATGTTTAATACTAATCTACGATTTCGCATGATCGCATTTGATATAATGTGTATCATACAGAGTTTAAACCAACAGCTGATTTATCTCCCTTTTAAAGTGATATGGTGCCCTTTGTGGAGCGTTTAGTTTGAACGGCTATTATATAGCACAAATTACTATCACTTGGCTGAACTGATCTTCCATACATCCAATCAGAAAGCAGAAAGAGAAATCAATTTTGGTTTTAATAATATGGTTTAAGAGTTTACTTTTAACCTAGTTTCAACGGCTTTCAGTGGTTCCAGATGTAATGAGCATACAGATCTGGTTCCATATGTAATGAGCATGCAGATCTAAGGTTAAACTCTATCTTGATCGCTGAAAATCTAGATGCAGTTTAAGTTCTGCTGGTGCATATATGACCCTAAGTGCTGATTTTTTGTTATAAATGGATTATTATTTTGTTATAAATGAATTATTATTAACATAATTTTATAACAAACTACCCAGAGAACTAAAAACCCTGAGCACTAATCCTAAAATAAAAATCAAAAGATGGGCTACAGATAACTTCAAAATATTATTCTGTAAGAAATTGACGTCCTATATTGCACTTTATTTCAGTTTTCCATTTCAGTCAAGATGTTGATTTTCGTTTCAATTAAAATTCAATTTTAATATAATTTATACTTTTATATTCTATTGTTGACTGTTAAGAAATTGTTATTGAATATTATTGTATTCTGTATGCTGTGTTATACATCATTTACACTGTATTTTCATGTTTTATTACGGGCTTACACATTGTGAAATGACTGGCAAAATGAAGTATCTTGAACAAGCTTTGATCTGATATGAGCAAACGTGGCACTGAACACCCGTCATTGACTCACTCAAAAAACTGTAAGTTTTTCAAAATTCGTCTAATCAAGAATATTCTCATTTCATTCAAATTGAATTGTACGTGTTCCAAAATGGCTGAAATATGACCGAAAAGATACACCACATCTTGGTCACAAGGGTTGTCACCTTCATTTTTAGGTCGGAAACTTTTTAATCTGCGCTCGGACAGTATAAATATGGAATACTTACAAAACAGCAGAGAAAACAGAAATGCATTCATTCATTAATTTATTTACAAAATTCGGGATGAACAAACACGCCTTCTCCTAAAACTGTTTCAATCCCTAATTTAAAAAAATATAAGCAGATATATAGCTTGATTGAATATGAGTGTTCACGTCTTAACTGAGATTTACAATTTAATTACTAGGCTACAAATAAATATTTTTAATAAGATAAATTCAAATCATCCACAAAACTTTTCCAGTTAATGGTTGCGAATTAATAAGATAGAATGAAATAATCTTACAAACCTTCGCCAGTTAATAGTTGTGAACTATCTCCATAAGACTCGGGAACTAGCTTGGCGTAGTAATGGTTTGGCCTCTTGTCGAATTCCATCACATCGAAGTAGACACTCCCCTTCGACTCGTAGGCGTAGCCATTCTTGATTATTTCATTGATAAATTCGATGATTTCAGGAATATACTCACTAACGCGACACCACACGTTTGGTTCTTGGATCTGGAAGAATGAAAAGTTCACGTTGATGTTTACAATAATTGTACAATAATCATACATAATATTCACAATAATTGAGTGAATATTATTCAAGAGTTAGCAATTAATCTTCAATCTTATCGAGCGATTATTATTTAGTTTTGATAGATATATTCTACAAATTGAAGTTTACAGTTTAAGAGACAAAAGATATACATTTCGATGAAATGAAAACACATGTTATCTTTCCAACTAGTAATGTTCCATTTTCACCATTATTAAGCTCAACCTCCAACTGAAGATGTTGAAGGTACTTCAGGTACTTAGCATTGTGACTGCATTTAATTGAGAATCTGATTGTTTTTATTGGATTTTGTATGTGGCCTGGCTTATGTACTTCTGTACTCTGGATCCAATAAAGATCATAGAATGATGCCTTGAGCATGGAAACCCTGGGTTTTGTGAAAATAAAACAGTACCAGTAGAAAATGAAACATGATGTTGTGTTTTTATTTCATCATTGAAACATTTCACAGCATCTCTGAATTGTGTTCAATAATGTTCATAACTCATGTATAATATTTTCATAAGCTATGTATAATATTTGGACAATTTGAAACTAAATTAGGAAATTGAAGAAGTTTTGGGCAATAGCCTGTTTTTCCGATCATTGTATTGTTTGTTTTATTTAATAAATGAATACATTTAGAATTTCTCACTCTATTATTATTAAGTGTGCTACATAGACAAATGAGCCTCGTACTACCATAGTTTTCAAGAGCTTCTCATGCTAATAAGAAGGGGCTCTTAATATCGGAGCTCAAAGTAAGACATAAAGCATCACAGACCCGTTCAATAACAAATATTAGCATCATGGATTGAAATAATTATATTCTTGAGATTTTTAAAGTTAAAATGTTACAATACTTCATAGGAATGTTTTAATAGGATGTTTTGTCTTCATTAGACACTGAAAAATAGTTAGTTACTTTGAGTTTCCGAAATGAAATGAAATAGTCTTAATTGTTTTTTCATTTCAAAAACTTGAAGTAACTTCTGAAGTCTAATGAGGTCAAAAAATCCTTCCAAAACATTTCTAAAACGTTTTTGTAGTTCATATAGCCTAGACAGAGAAGAAAACATGTATTCCATTAGGAAACCATTCTCCAATACTTCATAACTATTAGATTTTAATACCTCAATACATTAAATTTAGTCACAATTCATAATATGCAGTAGAAAATGTATAATGAGAATGCAGATTTTTCAATTATATTTTTGAACAATTCAATTGAATGGTAAACCTGATAAACTTAAACCTGATAAACGGTTGTGAATTGATTTTGGCACGGATATATTTGGTTACTTTTGGACTCACATTCAGAGCTTTGAGATCTTTCCTGAATTCGTTCTCCCAGTGCCTTGGAAGTTCGGTGAATATGGAATTGTCCGTGATGTCAGCACCCAGCCTTGAGTCTAGCCAATCGGAGATGGGATCTTTCGCTTCTTCTAGAAGTCTCTGCAAGAATTACACACAAAATTACTTACGTTTCAATAATGAATAATAGTAATATTCATTAATTTATACATTTCATGATACAAAAATCATATGTGAGCATGTTTAAAGAAGGACTAGCAGACTAAGCTCCAAAACTATTCCTTTTCCAGAATGGTTATTTTTAAGTTTTATCAGGAAAACATTTTTTTTCAACCACCACCCTCCGAGACATGAGCGCCCGAAGTGTCAACTTCTGGGACAGAACATTTCAAATTCTGCAAGATACAAATCCATGAGATCTAGAGGATGGACTCTTCATGGCATTGTTGATCCAGCAAAACAAAAATTTCCCGAAAATATCATTTCCCGAAAAAGTTATTCAATTTACCAAAAATAACTCAACAAAAAGTTATTTTTAGTAAATCCAATAACCATCACAAAATGTCTGCCTCACTAGATCAACAACACCATGAAGAATCCATCCTCCCACTCTCACGGATTCACCTCTCACCGAACTTGAAACGCTCCGTCCCAAAAGTTCTAACCCCAGGCGCTCACATCCCAAAAAGCAATGATCGGAAAAAAAATGTTTCAAATTTATTTATTCAAGTAAGTTACAATACATTCTGGTTCATACACGAATCTACAATAAATTACAGTACAACAGCCAATTATGCAGCAAATTTCACATATTATGAAAACTTATTAATTACAATGAAGATTGAATGCAACATTAGAATATTGATAATATAGTATTGTAATATAACTACATAAATCAGCGGTGTTTCAACAATGAATAAATGATAATTTCAATGAATAAATATACACCCCACTATATATTATATGTGTTGGGGTATAAGTAATTAGTTGCTTATTGCGTGTAATAATTACTATTTACAAACTTCATTCACTGATATGGGATTAAAGTTTTTTATAATAAAATTAGTAAAAATGTATAATACAAACAAACAAAATTATGGAATTAGTAAATAAATATTAATGTTCTATTAAGGATAATAATAAGAAAGGTTATTTTTAGAAAAATGAAAAACAGTAAAGAGTGGAATGAAGAATAAATAGTTTCAATATTTACAGTCTAACTAAATTTTCACAATTTTCCACTCCAATATCAACCAACCAGGAAAATAAACTTTTCTTGAACCTGTGTCTATTGAATTCTTCCCTAATGTAACTTGGTATTGAATTATAAATTTTTGGTCCCAAATATGTGTAGTTTCTTTGCCCAAATGTAGTGTTCATCCTTGGTACTATTGAATACGTGTTTCTCTGCCTTGTTTGATGGTTATGATCTGCCAGTCTTATGTGTTCGTTGTTTCTCCTCATTCGCGTGATGATAGCCTGGATGTAGAGTTGTCTTACACTCAGTACTTTACTGTCCTTGAAAAGAATGTTCGTGGGGAATTGATTCTCCTTGAAGCCTATTATTTTTAGTATTCGTTTTTGAAGTTTATAGAGAGGTTCAACATGTGTAAAATTCGTAGCTCCCCAGATAATTATGACGTATCTTAAAATTGATTGCACTAAAGAAAAATAAACAGTTTTTAATGTCTCATAGTTGAGGATTTTACGGAGTTGATAGAATTTGTAGAGAAGCTTCCTGATCCGGGTAATTGATAGATTAATGTGCTTGTCCCATTTGAATTTGTTGTCCACTATTGTTCCTAAATATTTTATTTCATTGACTTGTTGAATTGAAGGGCAATCACACGGGTTGTTGGTGCTTCCACAGTGATGCAGGATTATTGAAGAATCCGGTGGTCTCGTCCGTTCTGTCAGAGAAAAGGCTAAAAATTTCGTTTTTGTTGCATTTACTGTAAGCAAATTTTCTCTTAACCATTTATCGACTTTGATCAATTCTTCCTGTGCCAGATTAAAAACTTCCTCCCAGGTGTTTCCTTCAAATAGTATACACGTATCATCAGCAAAAGCTATTACTCTTCCTCTTATCTTAATTGAACATAGCTCATTTGCATATGCCAAATACAGAATTGGCCCAAGAACTGTTCCTTGGGGAATCCCAAACTTCATCGTTTCCTCTGAACTGAGATGTTCTTCAACTTTGACTTTTTGACGCCGGTCACAGAGGTATGATCTAAACCATGCTAGAGGAACTCCTCTAATTCCCATGGCTTCTAATTTCTTCAGCAGCAAACTGTGATTAACAGTGTCAAAAGCTTTTGCTAGGTCCAGGAACACTGCTGCACATTTTTTGTTATTTTCTAGCTTATCTGTGACAAAATTTGACAATTCTAATACCGCATCTTCTGTACTCCTCCCCTCACGAAAACCAAATTGATTCCTAGATAGTAAGTTGTTTTTTTCCATGTAATTCACAAGACGTTTCTTTACCAGTTTTTCCAAAATCTTAGAAATATTGCTTATAAGTGAAATAGGCCTGTAATTGGTGGCATTTGTTTTGTCGCCTCCTTTATGTAATGGTCTAACACATGTCTCTTTCATAGCTTTTGGAAAAATTCCTTTTGACAGACTTAAATTAAATATGTGAATTAATGGTTTTACAATTACATTTTTTATCGACTTCAATGTTCTATTATTGATTCCATCAAGTCCTGGAGCACTGTCATTTCGCAAACTACTAATAGCTTCAAGAAGCTCATCTTCAGTTACTGGGTGAAAGTAGATGGAGTGTAGAGTTCTTGTAACAGGTTTATATTGGGATATGATTTGGTCTAGTGGTTTTCTTAAGGAATCTATTATTGTCTCCGCCATTTCTTCACCTACATTTGTGAAAAAGTTATTCATGTGGTTGAGCACAGTTTCTGGATTTTCCTTTAGATTGAAAATCCTATCATCTATTTTAATAGCATTCAATTTCATTTTTGTTTTTGATTTAGAGTCAGTAGCATCTTTGATTACTTTCCACATTTTTTTATTATCCTTTCCAGCTTCATACAATTTCTCTCTATAGTATTGGTCCTTTGTTTCATGAATTAAAGCTGTGAGTGTATTCCTATACCGACGATAGAAGTTGGTTAAGTTAATGTTGTTTGGGTCTTCCTTTCTTCTTTTGTTGAGTAGATTTCTGGTTCTTATTGCTGCTACTATACCTCTGGTGATCCATGGTTTGATGGGTTTGTACTTCTTCTGCCGCCGATGCTGCTTGATATTATTTTGTATATGTTGTCTCAGAGTTGATAAGAAGGTGTCATAAGATGTATCTGGATTATTATCTTCTAAAACATGAATCCACTCCTCATTCAGTAGTTCATTCTTCAAGCTATTAATGTCTATTTTCTCGTTTATTTCATGTGTTCCAGTTTCATTTGCACTATTTCTCGAAATATGTTGCACTCCTAGAATTGTGGTGAAGTGGTCAGTTATTGTTGATTCATAAATGATTGGAAAAAGATTATCTCTGGAGTTGGTAGCAATGTGATCTATGCAAGAAGCAGTTTCTGTTGTAGTTCTGGTTGCTTGTTTAATGCAGAGTCTGAGCCCATGCTCGCTTAGAAGATCGCAGTAGTCATTCAATTGATGATGTGGACGAATTTGAAGGGTGTTAATATTCATGTCTCCGGCACATATGACTTGTTGCCCTCTTAATTCATTCAGGATCGATTCCAAGTCACTCAGGAAATCTGTAATATCATTGAAGGACGGTGATCTGTATATTGCAAGGATGTTCCACTTTTTGTCTGCTGCATCCAACCGAATATGTAGGACATTTGCCTGGTTAATATGTAGCTCAACACATTGTACATTTATACTATCTTTAACATAAACAACTACACCATCATTTTGTAATGGGTTGTTTATGGTGGAAAATACATCATATCCTCGAATGGACTGGAGTACAAATTCAGTCCTAATCCAGCATTCGGTTAGAATAATAACATCAAAAGAAAAATTAATGTCGCACAATTGAATCATCAGCTCATCAAAATTTCTTCTGATACTCCTTATATTGAGACAGAAGATGCTCAAATCACAAGAACTCAATGCTGCACAAAGTTGTTGACTGTTGTTGATCACTTCATCGTTTATTTCTTCAAAATAATCAAGATCCTCGAAGCTGAGCAAATTTGATAAGTTGTTGTTACTCATTATTTAAACTCTCATTAATCCCTTCCATGTTTCTTTCATTCCAGCTTAAGAGAAACTCTTCACTAACATCCTTTAGTTTTCGAATTAGGGTCAGCACTAAATCTTCTTGCCCTGTTGTGATATATCTGAAGGTTTGTGTGTGTCTGCTCATTGCTACTATTACATGTTGTGTGCTGTTATATATTCCAAGTTGTTTTTTATTGTTCCTTATCAGAACTACATTCTTGTGAGTTAAGCCCTGTGCTTCATGAATTGTATGGACTTTAACTGAAGGGTGAAGTTTTGATTGCAGCTCTTCTAGCACTGTTTTCTTCTCGAGCTGAGTGAATGTAAGAATCAGAGTGTTAGGTTCAAGTGGTCCAAGTTCTCCATTTGTTATTGGAGGTCTGACGGATAACAGGACCTCATTTTTCGTACTAATGTCCTGGTAGTAGCTGGAAAGGATGTAGCAGACGTCTATTGGACACCTTCTAGTTACTGTTTGATGGATTCTCTTCTCACAGAGAGATGAAATGTGTGACCATTCAGCTGTTAATTTACTTCTCTCTATGTAAGGTATTTGGTTTGAATCTCCTAGCAGAATAATCTCAGAAGCACCAGCGAGAGATGAGACAAATCCCACGAAACCTGCATGCATTAATACTGCTTCATCTATGAAAACACGTTTGTACTGCTTTTTTGATCCGTTTATTATAAAAGATGAAACTGTTCTATAATCCTGTTTAATTATTCTTTCATATTTATTTTTGTGAATTCTATTCACCTCTTGCCTAATTTCATTTATTCCAGCTCTTGTCTGACACAAAATGAGATCTTTACCTGGTGTATGTTGCTGAAGGATAAAGTGAGTTTTACCACACCCTGGAACTCCATCCATCCAAGTTATTTTTGGCATCTTACAATTTGTGATGTCAACTTTTAGAATATTCTTCAGCAGCTCAGCATTCAGCATGATTTGGGTGTCTCTACTGACTAGAATATACTTTTCCTTAGTTAAGAATGACTTTGTTGTTTCATTGTAGGGTACGTATTTTCCTTCATTTTCTAAACAGAAGCCCATTCGATATGTAGTGGATGTCGGCCACAGGAAAGTCTTAAGTCGATTGTCGTAGATGTTCATCTCGTTTCGCCTTATCTCTTGAATACATGCTGCTGAAGAAGAGATATTACTATTCAGTGATGATAGTACTCCCCTATATAAATCCGCATTCAGAACATCATACTGTTGAATAAAGTTCCTGAGTTCTATCATACTGTTCAAATAAGCATAAAGAATAGAATCATGCGGTAGGTATCCTTTTGGACAATCTTCAGAGCCATCGTTTTCATGTGGTATATCCAAGAACTTTAGATTGTTTATTCCTCTGTAATAGAATACATAATTCAGGTTTTTAGTTTTAATTACTAAACTTAAAATGTCCAAGCATGTAAACTCGGAGTCAATATCAAAAGAATCTATTCCAATCGTAATGTTGTATTTATTTATCGATGCATATTCGTCTATTACCAGTAAGAGGTCACGGATACCTAATTGAGCCTCATTGTTATTATTTTGCGCTAATATCAATGTCAATGAATTTTAACAAGATGAAAACGAATTGAGCTATTATTTACGTTCCGTAAATAAACAGTAGGTAAGCTATTGTATTCATCTTGACTCAGCGTTTTCTTCTTGATTGAATGTGCAACGCCTTCTGAAATACGTAAACAATTTTTATTCCAGCGAGCTAATGATAAATTAAAATCTGTATATTGACCAAAGCTGAAAATCAAAGACGTCCTACTTTTCGCTGACTGTTTTATTAATTCTGTTTTTTTAATAGATGATAGGAAATCTTGAATATCTATTTTTATATTTGATGCTGTGAATTTATTTGATGATTTTGAGCTGGAAATTCTATTTTTAATCTTTTTAAGCACTTCCATAATTTGTTCGATCAATTGATTGTTGCAATGCTTTCACATAGCTGGGACACTTTAGATAGTTTACTTTGTGGTCTGAGGGTTTATCAGCTCTTTTGCAGTTAAAACATACTGGAGGTTTATCGATTGAAGGGCAGGTTTTGATGTTGTGCCCTGTGATGGAGCAATGACCACAGATATCTTCTTCCTTTTTACAATGTTTTGTGATGTGCCCATAGACTTGACATTTATAGCACCTTTGCACTGCATGATAATCATTAACTCTACATGATGTCATATCTATAAATATTTTTTTCTTATTAATTATTGCTTTCCTAATTTCGGGTTCACATTCTACTACCCAATGCACGGAATCCTTGTTTTTCGGCCCTAATTTGAATGATGGCTTGCAACCTTCTTCAAATTTTTGTTTTTCTATTCCTGAATTGACAAAATTTTTGTTATATATTTCTTCAGTTACCTCTTTGTTAGTGAGATCAGATGGAACATCATAAACAATTATCCTGGGTTTTTTATTTTGGGGCTCAGTTATCTTGATTTGATCATTATTCACAGCTTTATTCTTCAATAATTTCTTTTTGTCCTCTAGAGAATCCAGAACAATGAGTAAACCTCCTCCTCTAACGGGTACTGTCTTTTTTATTTTAATGTTATCCTTTCTCGCGATGTTGGTTTTCAGTGTTCCTTTTATTTTTTCACTGTCTTGTTTCTCATTACCGGTGGAATTTGAGGGTTTAATTAAGACTACCTGTTCTTTCGGAAGGATTTTCCTGACTTGATTATTGGACTGGGGATCGCTTGAAGTAGCTTTTTTCGGTAGTTGTATCATGTCTGCGTAAGTAATAGGCCTGTCTTTATTTTTAATTTCCTGAACAGATTTGCTTATGTCCTGTAATGAGTCATGAATTTTCGGATGCCCTAAAGTATCACTTATTTGGCTAATAGTAACTGCTCTCGTTTCTACTTTCACGATTACCAATGCTAATTTTTGAACTAATTCTAAGAAATTATCATATTCGGCTCTGGAAACCTTGTTTTTTTTAAATTCTGACGAAGCCCATTCCTTGAATTCCGAAGAGATACTCTTCATGTTCATTATGTCTGTGTTGAATTCACTCAGCAATAATTGTTCAACAGTTTCCATTTTACCTGGTTGTTCTCGTACTTTGAGTCCTTGGTTCCCTGGAAAGTTATCCTCTTCTTCCTCCTCCTCGAATTGCGGGATCAGTCCATCCGGTGGTTTGGTTGGTGACCTCATCTATCCGACGACGATGACGTATGAAGATAGCTGCTGTATGGTTATGTTCCAGTGACCCACTTATTGATGAACGATGATTGTTTTGAAAACTATCACTACGGTGAAACTAAACTACTAAGATGTTTACTCTACGAGCGCTACTGTAAGACTGATTATATAAGTAGGATTTCTGTATTCTAATAATGATATAGCTTGATATAATATGATTGATTGTAGTAGAGAGATGTGGTACAAATGCATTTAGAACTTCACATAAATATGCAGTTTGTTGAATAGAATAGAGAATGTCAAAATTGAGAGAAATTGAAATGAAAAAAGACCAGTTTTCGACAGTTCCAATCATTTTGAACTAATGAAACTTGTCTTTATCCAATTATTAAGCGAGCAATTTCTGTATATATTTTTATATTTGGTTATTTATGTCCAACGGATCTCGAAAACGGCTCTAACGATATTTACGAAATTTGGAACATAGTAGGTTTATGATATAAAAATTCGATTGCACTAGGTCTCATCCCTGGGAAAGCTCGCTGAAAGACATGAAAAGGATAATTCATCCTTGGAAAAACAGATGATAATTTCGTCGTATGTCGATAACAGAAGATGCGTGTGCCTGTGTGGGAGATCAGCTGTGTAATCAATCAGAAATTACCGTTTCTCGCGAGAAATCTATAAATTTTAATACTCGATCAAAATAATCTGATTTGTTGACATGAAATAGTATATCATAATATTCAAAGTTAATCATTATTTTACAGTTTTAAGTGATTAGTGAGTGTTATTTTGTTACTCAATTTGGTTTGTAAACAATCTAAATTAGAACTTTTATGTTTTCAAATATTTGGACTGAAAATTTGACCTGAATTCAAGTGTATGGAACATATTTAACCTACTTTTTGGAATATTTATAGTGTATAAATCAAAATTCGGGGAATAAACAGTTTTGGGCTGTGCCTGTTGGTCCTTCCACAATCATTTTAAAGAATTGAGTTCTGTTTACAAATAAATAAATAACGAGCGAAGCTCGTTGCCCTGATATTTCTATTAAATAGAGGAAGAGGAACTCAATGTTCTACAAATCCAATGTTTCGAAAATAATTAGTTAGTAACAGGTTTCATTATATACAATAATTAAAAAGGAGATTTCAGAAAATGAATATTTTTCTTTCAACAGGAATCGTCTTATAAGTGAATATTGAAGAAAATTTAGAGGTTGATAATACGGAATAATTTTAATTGAAAATAAATCTCTTTCAATTTCTTCAAGTATTTTGAAAGGGCTAGCCTACTTGGAATATTAATTACAGAGAATTACTGATAGGCTACCCTTTTCGATATTATTTCAGACACGACTAGTTTCGATCGATTTTTGCAATTATCAAGTGTCATTTTTATACTTGATAATGACGAGAATCGACCGAAACTAGTCATGTCAAAAATCGAATAAAATAAATGTACCAGTAATTCTTTGTAGTATTGACGTTTCATTTTATAAATTCATTCAAGTATTCTCCAGATATTTCGATGATGTTTGAGAAGATTTGTATGCAGATTAGAAACAAAACGACAAGAATCAAAACTTACTTTTTTGGCTGCTTCGATTTTTGAATCGTCATTGCTTTTCACTGACTCCTCTAGAAATAACACTGCGGCCGACATTTTGTCCAGCATTTTCAGAAGCATGTTTTTCTTGTCCGGATCTTCAACAGTCTACAAAAACCAACCAACCAATTATATTCATCGAACATGGAATATTTATGAACTGAAATAGAAATTAGGTACACAAATTTTGTAAATGACGACGAATCTTTGTCTTTCATAGATTGAAATCAAACATATTATAAAATTAAACATATTTTATAATGTGATATATAAATTATACCATGAAGTAGAAGAATACTGAACATAAACTGGGGATAAGTATACTTTATTTTAGAGTTGTATGGCGATAGTTCAAAAGGATTCTACTGTAATTAAATTTACGTAAATGTAAAAATTACATAATGTTTGAATTACATATACTGTAATTACATGATTACAAAATTATGTACTGTGATGAAGTTTGCTGTTGCATTAAAACTTCTTTCAATAATTGTAATATGTGCATTCACTGTAACTCATGTTATCTCGAATAAATTGAGTAAGTATATAACTATATTTGACATATTGTAATATTGTACATATTGATATACAATACACATAATAGTTTTGAAAATTGTGTGGGATTGAAAGAATGAGAAGATTCATTCTAGTGTTAAGTTGAAATATCATCAATGGAGACAAAATTGCACATGCTTCAGCCTTGAACATTCATGTCATGCATTTATTTGTTGTGAGATTTAAAACCAAACATTAAATATGTGCTTACCTCTTCCTTGAGTGAATCCGACAAAAAAATAAAAAGAACAGATTAGTAACTACATATGAGCATACATTTTAGAAAAGGAAGCTATCATTTATATTTGATGACGTAGTTTGGTCAGAAATATCAACTCTACCACCCTAATTAGACGGGAATCTTGGAAAATTAGAAGATATCGCATTCAATTTTTTTTCATTTCAATGTGATTCTGATTTTTCTTTTTCTAATTCAATAATTTCTGATATTCTAATTGTTATTTAATTTCCATTTCATTTTCAAAATATATTTTTAAGAGTGATTTTTTTTGCCAAGTCTACTTTTTTGGGAGAAGTGGTAATGGAGAAGGGTTCTCTCCTAGGGAGTACAGTACTGTGAACAGTGGCTGACTGACAATCAGCTGTTGACACCTTCATGGCCCAACTGCTAACTGTCAATCAGGCCACCATTGTTGAAATGGGAGTGGCTTGTGAGTCTGAGCAGGTCGTGGTATTTCGTACATCTGCCTAATTGATGTACGCCACGAGATAGAAGCTGTATCATGAAGCTTTCGAGATGTGAGCTGAATGAAGTTGAGTAATTGAGGGATACTGGCTCTGTATACTGCTCTTGAACATTCCTGGCCGCCCTATTCAGATTCATGCTGCTCCAGTGGAATGTGGTGTCATCAGCGAATAGACTTGTTTGGACTGAAGGTAGAGATGGCATGTCGTTGATGAAGAAGGAGTAGAGGATAGGTCCAAGCACAGATCCTTGGGAGACACCTGCTGTTGCTGGGGTGAGAGCTAAAGAGTTTACTGAAGATGGGGTGCGGATGTGAACTTCAAAATACCTGTTAGTAATGTATGACTTGAACAGTCTTATTGTTGAAGGTGGAAAGATAGATGAAAGTTTATAGAGTAGTCCATCCAGCCACACAGTGTCAAAGGCTGCTTTGAAGTCTATAAAGACTGCAGCCACGTGATCTTTCTTGTTGAAAGAGTCTGATGACTGAGAGCAGAATTTCATTAGTTGCAGTGTTGTTGAACAACCTGCACAAAATCCAAACTGCTCTGGCGTTATCACACTATCTAGTGTATCTCTTATATGTTTCTCCAGAAACATTTTCTCAGAGAGCTTTGAGAAAAAGCAGGGTATGGAGATTGGCCTGTAGCTGGATGGTAGGGTGGAGCGTTTTCTGGCTTTAGGAGCAGGAATAATTTGCTCTTTTTCCATTCTGAGGGGAGTGTTTAGGGAGTGGTTAGGTGTTCAGAATGGAATTGAAAATTACAAGCAGGTGTTGAGCTTGCTCCAGAGGCGCATTTAAGATGGCCTTCCCAGAAATACCATCAAGACCTGGGGACTTTTTTGGATTGGTATTTTTAAGTGCATTTGTTATATTTCCCATTGTAAAAGGTGAGAGATTATTTGGGGTGGGGTCTTGCACTGTTACTAAAACACTGTCGACTATCTTACTAAAGTGGGTGTCGAGCTCTTGACTATGAGGGACGGGTGGATTTGAGAAGTGAAGTTCTAGATGGGAGGCAAACTCATCCACTTTCTCTTGGTCTAAGAAGATTAGCCCATTTGGGCCCTCAAGTGGAGAGTTTGGAGGTTGTTTCCTGAGAAGTTTTCGGGTGGCTTGCCAGGCTGAGTTGGGTGGCAAAGAGGTGAGATATTCTTCCCAGGATTGGAGGCGATGTAGTTTAAGTAGTTGAGAGCATTTGTTTGATGCTCTATTAAATGCATATTTGTCAACAGGAGCTCGTGTTATCTGCCAACGTTTGCGAGTGCTGCGGCGCTCACTGATAGCCACTTGAATTCCAGTGGGGAGTAGTGAGCGTCGTTGGGGTGGGGCTAAGGAAGTGTTATCAGCTAGTGCTGTTTTTATTACTTCCGTGATATTTGCTGTATGAGCTTCCAAGTCGACAGTGTTCGAATGTGTGCTTGGTAGGATGGGAATAGAGTTTGGCACACCTTCATGATACTTCCTCCACTTCACTGTAAGGCGATGTGGAGGTGGTCTTGCAATGTAGTCGGGATTAACAAGAGTGAACAACATTGGCAGGTGATCTGAAGACAGGTCCTCGACCACCTCAACCAGGGAGGTCTTTGTAAGTCCCACTGACAATGCATAATCCAATATGTCAGGTTGAGCAGCTTGATTGCATATACTTGTATGTGTGGGAGATGATGGGACATGGAAATGTATATCTGTGTCAAATTTTTCTATGAATTCAAGGAGAGATTCTCCTGCTATGTTTGTAACCCTGCAGCCAATAGCTGTGTGTTTGGCATTCCAATCACCAGCCACAAACATACAGGGGGAGGAGGTGAAAAGTTGAGATAGGAGGTCAGAGTTGAACTCTCTATTCCGAGGAGGATTATATATGGAAACAAAAGTAACCGGTGTATTCTGTACAGAGATAGTTGCCGCTATTACATCCATGTCTGGTATGGATGGGGGTGTGTGTACACAGAACGAGTGTCTTCTGTGTATTAGAAGGGCTACACCACCATGGGTTTGATTAAGCTCATTAGGGAGACGGTCGTAGCGTAGGCAGTGATATGAGGGGAATTTAATTGGCATAGTAGTTGGCATTTGTGTTTCCTGAATTAGAGCCACATCTATATTCAGGTCACTAAGAAAGTGACAAGTTCGTCTATTTTGTGTCTTAGTCCATCTGCATTGAATGAAATAATTTTGAAATTATTCATTTCAGTTCAACAGGGAGAGGAGTGCACTGATAAAGATGGCAATGGCTTCACCAATGTTCAAGGCATTGATGAGACGTGGTAGGGTAATACACTTGTAATACACTGTATTTTACATATGAACGACTCAATTCGAGAGTTCCAATTAGTATGTTATATAGAATTTTGTTTCTGATTTCATCAGAATTAATTCTACAGCTTAGGGCCCGTCCACATAGGGAGCGATCTTTGATATGAGATTGCTCTTCAAGATATAGATGTATAAACCTATATGATCGCAGATCGCACCTTAGGCTGGCCACTAACGGTAGGACATGCTTGATACACATGTCGTGTAATCATAGTGAGAGACTTCGAGCAAAATTTTTTGAGTTAGGTTTTAGTATCTCCGATTTTTGTTTATTTTTTCTTCGCTGCTATATTTAAGGTTAAATATTTTTTTATCATTATAATTTGTAATTTTTCAGTGGTTTATTTATTGTTATTGCTTGTTCATTTCATGTTAGAAGCCTCTCGCTGATGACAAAAAATGTATAATGAGCATTATCTTTTGAAATGTTGTTTATACATGCATGTTTATTATGCATGTCCTACCGTTAGAGGCCAGGCTTAGAGTTATAAGAAAAAATTATGAATGAGTATCAATGATGTTTTGCCTATGTGAAATTAACGATGATGAGATGATAGAAATGATGATAATATGATGGTAATAATAGAAAACATTATGATATATGAATGAATTTCAGTTTCAGGTGAGTCCGAACCTTTGTAGTCTCCATCAACTGGTTCATGGCCGCCTTGGCATCACTCAGAGTCTGCACAAGATCACTCTCTTCAGCCAGATACTGTTTATAAAGATGTTGCTGTCTCGCTCGTTTGATTATCTTGTCGTCGATGTCGGTTACATTCATTACAAAGAATATTTTGTAACCGAAGTAGTCCGATAGTACTCGTCTTAAAATGTCAAACGTGATGTACGACCTGGAAAGTTTTCGTTTTGTTTCAAATTCCGTTACAAAATGGTGAACTGTGACAAATATTTGACAAAAGACATGAAGAGGATAGAAAATATATCAAGTACTTGTTTTTCAAATAAACATGAAAAATATATTGCATTATCCATTCATTGAACTTGAGTTTTACAAATTAAGAGATAACTTACCTACTTTTTTGGTACAACATGTTCTCAGTATAGTACATTTCAAGGGAACGTTCAGAAAGTGTATTATTACGAGGTCTGTTCTAAATCGGGTTGCACTATATCAATGTTGAAAGCTATATGGACGTTTCAAAGGACTGCATAAAAAGTGTACTATGACGGGCTGTAGTATCATATCGAGGTCCCACTATATTTATGAATATTTGAGAGAATTACAGCTTCGACTGAGCCTGTTGTTCTCATCGATCATCATTTTATGTTCAGTAGATTGTATGAATAATTATAATTCACAATATCAATTCCACTATTACGGAGAAAATCCTTAAGAAATCTCGGCATCATATTTTTGTAACCTGTATCATTCTTTTCTAATGACTTATTATATATTAAGGCGAGTTGGGAGCTCATCGCAAGGAACTCCCTACCATCAAAAAGCCACTTGGATTTAATTTTACCATATTTTTTTTGCAATACTTTCTTTACCAACTTTAAAAAATATTTAATTTCTGATTTCAGATACTGCTGTTGGTGAGATGTAGTGATATTTATCCATAATGAAACACTGAAATTTTGTCTAGAAATATAAATAATGTCTAATAAATTCGTGAAACTTCTAGACAACATTCCAGAGTTTCATTATTTCATTTCATGATAGACCCAGATTCTAGGACACTTATTAGCTCTAATGAACATTAAAGCTATAGATTTAATGGTTCATTTTATTTAATAAGTGCCGGTTGCACAAAAGCCGGTTAAATTTTAACCGTGAATAATTCCACGAGAACCAATCTGAGAAGCCGTCTTATGAAGAAGGGCTCCTCTGATTGGTTCTCGTAAAGTTAATCACGGTTAAAATTTAACCGTCTTTGTGTATCCAGCCTGAGTATCCTAGAAACCAGGCTCTAGTCATCAAATATTTCAGAACAGATGACCAATTACATATATGATTAATTAATCAAAGATCTGTTACAAAATAATATATATCTTAACTTATTTTAATTATTCAAATATTATATTATTTAAATGGTTATTTAATATTACCTAGCATGCCCCATATGTGACGCATCGTAGACAGTGGGCCCACAGCTGTACCAGACCACTCGCTTCCCCTTGCGAGGCACGAATTCCTCCTTCTGTCGGGTGAGGCTGTTGAACAGCTTCAGGACAGGCGGTCTCCCTCCCTCGCTGTCAGCGCTCCATTTGGGCTGCGATCTCTTCGTCGCCATATTTGACCTGAAATTCCACGGAGTACTATCAGAAACGCCAAAAAATAAGTGATTTATTTATTTGATAGTAGGCCTAAGTCAAAGTTGGTGAGAATCTGAGAAACACTGTTGCCAGAGAAGTTGTAGATTTGCTTAATAATAAAATAAAGCCACAATAATGATAACTTGTCTATTCTAATAAATTTATCTACAAAATGGAAATACAGAAATATATTCAAATATATGACGAAGTTATTTTAAGAAACCACAAAATGTTTTTATTTTCTCAAACTAAATCTGCGATTTTTGACTATATTTTTGTGTTTTTATCATGAATAAATATCACTACATCTCACCAAAATGTATTTTCACTTGAAGAGACAACATAGTGTGTCTTTATTTCTAAAGGGATACAGTACAAAAAATATGAATTTCACATGATGTCAACACCAAATAACGTATACAATTATTGGAATTTTGAAGTTACTGAGCACAAATAAAATATTAGGTTTGACATCAAAATCATAATTCTACCCTGGCAGCTGGAATAAATCAGGAAGCGGATAGGTTCTATGGATAAGTGAATAGGTTCTTCAGGGAAAGGCTCTTAGGCTTTCTCTACTTAGCCTACTGTTTCTGGCTGAGTCTAGCAGAGCATTGAGAGATAACAAGGATACATCATGAGTACGACCAAAAAAGATTTGTTCTTGAAAACAAGCCATGTAATATAAATAAAACTGTAGGTCCATTCATCTCACATCATCATCCGCCTTATTGCCCATGCAAAAGCCTAGAGCATCACCCTCAGGAGAAAAGAGACTACTACATCCCTCAGAAGAAAACTGCATCTTTTAGTTTCCAAAATTCATCTACAGTGGCACCCTCATAAAAATTTACTTCATTTACTATATCTATACTTTTACTGGAAACACAACTAATAGTGTTAAACTGTCTAATACTGTTTCTAGTATTGGAGGATTTATAACTTTCCAAGAAACGAGACCTTCAAGTCCAGAAAAATCAACATTATGCAATATGAGAGATAGAAAATCAATAAATTAAGTTTTATTTCTAGATGTAGGAAACCAATCAATCTTATGAGATATCTATGACAAGAGAATACAGAATATTCTGATGTTATCCAAGGAGCCAATTTCACGGAGAGTTGAAAACAGATGAAACATAGAGAATCGGTGCAAATAGGATTGAAATGTCACGGAAACATTAACATGCTAAGAAATAAAAATGTGTAAAATGTTACTAACCATACAATCAAGTTGGACAACTGAAGAAAATTGAAATAATTCAGCATGATGTTGAAAGAAAAAGCCAACTAAACAAAATAGAACAGTCCTGCATTGAAGATTCACAAATTATGAATACTACAGAGTTTCTACTGAAAAGTTGACTCATTAGGTCAAACGATAACAGACACTCAAAATAATCAATAGTGAAATTTACGGCCTTGTAAAGAGTATTCAGATAACTTCAATTGTCGAATCACTCTACAATTAACATGCAATGTTCAATTAAGATTGCATTATCATAGAAATTCACCATTGAATTAAGCAGATACTACAAGATAGACGTAGAAAAGATTATATTGATGTCATAAGTTCTAAATTTCTTGTAGAACCAACAATTTGTTGAGCTCTAGAAAAATGTAATCTTATCAAAGTTAAGAGGAGTGTAAGGCTTATCAAATAGGAAGTGTAAAGTAAAATCACATCGAAAACGTCTCAGATTTTTCTTGTTGCCTACTTGAAGATGAGGAAAACTTCAAGATAATTGTGTGTTTGTATGTATTATTCTTTGAAAACTCTCTCAATTGAACAATTTATTGGAGGTAAGATAATTTCAAAGGAACTGATAATACTAGATTAAAAAATTTTGTTGCAACATCACAGTCAATTTTTTTACAACCAAGGGTTCGTAACACAATAAACATTAATTTACAGTTAGAATGTATTCTTGAATTCATATTGATATTGTAGAAATTTTCCCCAACTGAAAGACTTGAAATGTTGAACTTAAGAGAAGCCTGTACAAATAGCTTTGAAGGAAAGAAAATATAGATACTAAACAATAAAAACCACAAAATTTGAATTGGAGAGAAGACTTTCGAAACCACAAATAGATAAATCGAAGACATAATGGGTATAAAACATAAAGATTGATACAATGCTGTCTTATCACTTTTTGTTACAATGACTAAATAGATTTATCAATTTTATGGGGTTTAAAATCGTTAATTTGAGTTCACAACGAATTTTTGGAGCAGTTCATGAGTATTTAGTGACTCGATTGGTTGAGGAATAGTAAAAAGAGGTTTAGCAGATAGCGAGTGAGTAGTACTCTACCTTTAAATGTGCAAAACATATTTCTACTTCGATATTCGAAGGAAGCTTATATTATAAAGGGATGAAATTTTGAAAAATATAGTACTCACCAACATGATAGCAAAACTCAATATAAATTATGCCTATAGATTTTATTATTGTCTGTATATTGTCTCTGTTGGATGACGAATGTGAATTATCAATTTATAGCATTAAGAGATAATTATGCTGCATTATTACTAGTGGGATTATTCCCTACTTCATTCTTGGTGTTACTAGATTAATTAAGATTATTACAATTTTAGAATTTCAATTTTTAGGTGAAATATTGATTACACAAATATTGTCAAATCCACAAAAATATTTGTGTAATCACTTTTTCACCTCATCATGTCAGTGTAAATTTCAATTTTTGCAGAATCAATAAAAATTGATTGAAGAAATGTGGAAATTGTGGGTCAATTATAATTTATTACACAATATTAAATGTTTCTTTGAGAATTTCTAATACCATTTCATTGTTCATATCCAAAATAAACTTTATAATAGTCTATGATTATTGTTCTTGTAAGGTATTCAATATAATTGATACAGTATATGATATATAATATTATATTGAAGTAGCCTGCATTGAAATTTCAAAATCACATATTTTATATTAAATGTAATTTGTATTTATAAAGTGTATTACAATTTTAAATTGTGCTAAAATATTCACAATATTATTTGAATAACGTATCTCCACAACTAAATAATGGAAAATTACCAAGAATTCAATTATAATTATCTTCACAGAAAATTAAATACTGTACTTACTTTTCAATGGTTGTGTCCATTCTTTTATTCAATACCGAAGTTGCATGTAAATAAAATAGTTTTTAGGTAGTATAGAATAATTGAAAGTCCAAAGTAGACAGTAAAAAAAGCTCGTAACTACACAATTGAAAAAGAAAATGTCAAACTCTACGACTAAAGACTAGCAGAAAACAGATTTATCAAAATAGCACATGACAAATAGATCATGATCAAAATCATAACAATAGCATCTCATTATTAGACAATTGAATCACATCATCAAAACAATGATGAACAATAGTGTTTACATTCTGTGTTTGAGTAGATGCCTTGTATAGAATTTATTTATAGGTAACAACCGATTACGTTTTCAATTTGAATTTAAATGAAAGAGTATCAGATTTTTTCGTCAACTAAATTCTATTCCAAAGTAAGCAAACAATTTTAACGAATGACCTCTACAATTATGCAAGATGTGAAGTATACCGGGAAGATAAAAATTGGCACAAAATTCGAATCGCAAATATCTTAAAATATAATACATGGCGCAACTCAAGTTGATTGATAATATTTTGACCTGATTAGTCATGAGATATGCCTTTCTTATTAATAAAGAGCTAGATAGACATGTCAATTTAATGAGTGAAAGATAAATTTTGGATTTTTAATCAGCTGCGTACCTACTATGGTGGCACAAGAGATTAATACAATTACTGTATTAACTGTTTAAAAGGTGTGTTATTAACTGTTTAAAAGTTTAACTGTTTATTATGGTTTATAAATAGCAAAGTCAATGAATAAAAAAACAGTTTTTTGTGCAATAAGTTAGAACATATAACAGTTTGGAAGCGGTGGAAATACAAAAACTTCTTTCAAGTTAGATATTAATGTGGAAGCTGGTAGCAAATTTTTGATAAGATTTTCAAAGAATAGGAGTTTATTAATACTTTCCCAATGATTGAAAATAAAGAGATATAGTATGGGGTAGCGTGAGTAAAATGTTATTCCGATCAAATGGAAAAGACTAAAAAATTGTCAAAAAACCACAGATTTATTGATACTTAGAAAGACCGGTTTCGGTAATTACACCATTGTCAATCTCTAATAAACTAAAACTAAATACAAGAGCAGATTATTCAGATTATTGACACTTAAAATCATTGAGGATAGAGAATCATATAATAATATTGAAAGCAGCATGATAGCCGGCCAGGATAGCCGAGACGACTAAGGCGTTGCTGGTCGTGGGTGTAAATCCCTCTATAGGCATGGAAGTTTGATCATCTCATAGAATTACCCACACACTTCCCATTATCAACGCACAAGCTAAAATCTCATTTGAGCATTATCCGCAAAATAAAAAAAATATATGGATATTTGAATTACATCGTACATATCACCTGAAGCACATACAAGATTCTAGAAGATTATTGAGTAATTTCATTTTGGATGTTTATACATTGTTTAATGATCCAATTTTTTATATATTAGGCTGAAGCTATTTCAATGAAACTTCATATAAAAGGAGTCATAATCTTTTATTTTTGCTAGTGGTGTGAATAATTTTTTATATTTCCAGTTACAGTAGTTGATAATTTTTAATGTTATTACAACTTTAGATTGAGAAAAACGTTACTTAGACAAGCCTTTAATAACAGACATGTAATTTATGAGAAAATTGAATTTGAAGGACTTTTAGGGAATAGAAATGCAAAGTTAAGTTGAATGGGTTTATCCACTACCTCCGTGAACAAAGCCAAAGTGCATTCGTGTGACGTCAGCACAGGTAGGGCTCCTACACCAAAAAAAAATCGTTGATTTCAGCTGATCAATATTAGCTAGTGTTTTCATTGGTGTAGGAGCCCTACCTGTGCTGGCGTCACACGAATGCACTACGGCTTTATTTACGGAGGTAGTGGTTTATCCCTCCATCTCAAGTCTTTTTTTGTGAAAGCTGCTAACTTAATGCTAAGGGTTTATAGTCCATTAATCAATATTATTCATGAAGCGCCTCATTCATCACTCAGATGGTGCATAATCGTCATACTCAAGTTTTTGTCTATTTTATGCTAATAAACGCACTTTTCAATTTGTGGAGTAACATACCATTTTTATACTATTTAGGGTATAGACAAAGTTAGTAGACAGTTAGTTCTATCTACTAAAGTTGGGGTATACATAGATATTAACAATAAAATTTATTGCAAATCTTGAAAGGCATCAAAATAGCTACTAGATTATAAATACTCGTATCTATTCCTACACCATTATTTGATCAAGGACAAGTTTGGTAATATAGACTCAAACTCTCATAAGAGCTTCCAAACCAGAGCTCTAGTAATAGTGATCAACTTTGAAGCTTCCATTTGCAAATTATGATAAAGTACAAATTTAAAAGTAAAAGTGTATAAATGCAAAAGTACAAATTCATTTGTATTTAAAATCTGTACAAATTTATAAATTTATCTAATTGACTCCTTGACTTCTATTAAAGATGAATTTGGATTAATTTTCCAATAATAAATGTAAAAAAATCTGGTGTGGCGCACTCACACAACTTTCCTTCCCGTTATGAAAATTGATCAACTGACGCTAGCGTTCCCGCGCATCTAAATAAGTCTACCATTCGAAGATCTAAGCCAGCTGGTGACAGGACAATAACGCTGCAGACACATGAAGTCTGCTATCTGTTCATAGTGAAAGATTTAATAGAATCAACACTTGCCAACAGTTTGCAAATTGAATAATCTTATTTTCTCGAACTTCGAGCTTATTTCCAATTTTAGGTGAAAATGTTACTGGACATTATTTGTAGAGATTTTCATGCTCAATCTTTTCCACTTGGAATTTCTTGTTTAAATTGTATCTGAAGCCTGATAATTGGGAATCTAGAATCAAACTTTGCATAGATGGGGCGGAGCTCCTGGAATTTTTACAGATATGGGACTAGTGGCAGTTGATAGAGCTTATCAATGACTTCTTTAGGTATAAATTTAATCAAAATCGTTGGAGCCGTTTTCGAGAAAATCGCGATAAACCCTGTTTTTGACAACATTTTCGCAATTTTAGCTGCCATCTTGAATTTCATTTGATCGAAATTGTTCTTTTCGGATCCTTATAGGGGAAGGACCTTAAGTTCCAAATTTCAAGTCATTCCGTTGATTGGGAGACGAGATATCGTGTACACAGACGCACATACACTCATACACACACACATACAGACCAATACCCAAAAGACCACTTTTTTGGACTCAGGGGACCTTGAAACGTATAGAAATATAGAAATTGGGGTACCTTAATTTTTTCGGAAAGCAATACTTTCCTTACCTATGGTAATAGGGCAAGGAAAGTAAAAAATTACTGGAATAATTGAACGAACACACAATTGAACAAGTTTTCCATTTTTGTATGTGTGTTTGACGATAAATTTTTATTGGTTTCATCACTCAACTTCAAGTTTCCAACACATATTCTTTGAAGCATCATACAGATCGAGGTCGTTGGCCAACGAGATTGACTCACCCATTCGCCTTTTTTGAGGATAGCATTGAAAGTGTACAAGAGAAAAATAGTATAGTAGTAACTTATTACGGTATTTATTGTTTATTGTTTTTGAAGGGACGGATTCAAGGATCCAAAGGTTCAAAGAACCCCACAAGTCAACCGAAGCTTATTGTGTTCCCTAGTAGTATGTTAGTTAGGCAAACCAATACCTATGTCCTTTACAAGAACCAGGAGTTTCCCCTATACTAACATTCCATTCATCACCTGGTTTCAATCCTTGTCGCAATCCAGTGTGATATGCTTGGCAGTCTCTTCAGACTGATTAGTCCTCGTGACCTACGTGAGTTCCACTCCTGGCCTTCTTTGTAGGTTCTACCGCTGAGGAAGGGGCGGCCAAGTTGCCTCTAGGGCACCCGGCCACCCTTGAATCAGACTCTTGACCCACATTTGTGCCTGGTTTTTCACCCATCTCTGGTCTCTTGGGTTTTTCTTTTTGCCCCTCCGAAACTGCCCTGATGGGGCAGATCCCGTGGGTTTGAAGGCAAGGCAACTTCTGGAGTTGCCTTGAGGTCCCTTTTAGTCGCCTCCTACGACAAGCAGGGATACTGTGGGTGAATTCTGGTTTTCAACACATTCTTGAGTACGATGATCAACTCAAAGCTCCCCCAACCCACAGGGGGCATAGTATTACGGTATTTAGCTGACTTGTTAATTTTTGATTTACGAGTTATCACACAGACTGTCTGTCGTTTATGCACCGATTTCAGCTGTGAAGTCAGCGTCTGATTAACATTGATTTTCTGTCAATGGCAGACTGTCATTGGACAAATCTAATAGCTCTATCCTTTTCCAACCCAACAACGTTGCCAAATTGTAACCTATGTAAAAATATGATGAATTACCATAATATTTAATAGCTATAGGGCCTACGGTACCTATACTTTCATTAAAAAATTACTAAAGTACCTCCTATAACTAATAACTTTTGCTCATTACATTACCCACACATTTAGGATTGTCATAGAAATGTTTTAAAACATACAATTTTCTTGGCAAATGGAATATATAATTATGAGATAGAATTCAATATTTTTATAAGCAATCATCAACAATAATTTATCAGATGAGATTTACCTGTATAATGAGAGCTATCTAATATAGGTAGAGAAAAGGAACAATGCCGCCCTATGATTCCTACTTACTTTATAATATTTCAAGTTAAGGTCGTTGAGTCCGTTTGAAACAATTTAAACTTTCAAAGAGTAGTCTAATCTAACTTATGAGAGTTGTCATTCGACTGCATATTGCTTTCAACACTAAGTGAATACGTTACCTATCATCATGAATGGTTAGTTTCTCAATTGGAACAAAAGCTACAATTCACATAGATTGTTTAAGAATCATCGACAAAGATCTTCATGAGGAAAGCATTATTTCTATATAGCTAAACGGTTACAAGTTATAATTGCATCAGTACAACAAACCATATAAGTTAAAAGTAGGCTAATGTTTTTGTTCTAATATTCATTCAGCGATAACAAATCTATTATAAAGCATAAATGAATAATAATGAGTTTGAATTACCTGACTCAATTCTAATTTTCAATTCGCAAAGTAGGTAATAGTCTATTCTACTTGCAATAAGTAGTGTTATCACAGCAACATAACCTCACGTCCACACTCACGCTGTAAACTTGCCGACATCAATAAACATATGATTTTATTGAACAAAAAACTTTTAAAATTACAGTTAATTAATACGAATTCTGGAAGAAACTGAATATAAAACAATATGATCTCTACACTATGTGGCAAGATCAAAAGAATTGCGTTGTGTTGTCAGCTTCTGATTCCTAACCTAGAAACTAATATTTTTTCGCATTGCGCATGCGTTAAAGAAATCAGCTGACTTTTTTCCTCCAAAAACACAGCCACCCCTTAGACCAGTTATTGAATAGACACGCTGAGAAGTCTAGCCTCTGTAGCCAACAACTGCCAAATCCACCCATCTTGACGTAACAGCAAAGCTAGCAACAAAGCATTGAATAACAACACATTGGGCCCGCTCTGTATACATAGAATGTGGTAAAAAGTAAAACGTTCCGCGTTCCATTGGAGGAATTTTGACAGATTCTGTTCCAGCTCCAACTTTCTGCCCCACAGTCGAAGTGTGGTAAATTGTCCGACCTGGAACAGTTCCAATTATCTGAGCTCGCATTGGTCGATTATTGTAGTCTGCTTGCTTCTCTGCATATGCGCTGATAGTTTGTTTACCATTGCATAGAATACATAACCAACAATATGATGTTTGATAACCATTCATTAAATAAATTTTTCTCTTAGAAAATTTGAGAGTAATGGAATAAAAGGAATTTACACTTTTCTAGACGGTAGGTTTGTAAAACAGCCTTTCTTCATTCACGCAGCTAGTAAACGACATATTTTAGTGTTAATCAACTTCATATGTGCGCGCCAAAAGCTTGAACCAACGATTTTGAAATGGTGTTCTATGAGAACATTTTGCACTAGTCACGTGATGGAACAATTTACGATTGGAACTGGAACAATTTACTGTACACAGAACGTACACAATGTAAGTTAAACACTACAAACACTTACACAACAAACCCAAAAAGTTTTCTATAGTGAGGTCCACGTTATAATGACAGTATTTTATGAATTTTGGTTTTGCTATCCTTGTCTATCATTCGACAAAGTCGGTGGTACTATCCTTTTCTAGGTCCACAACGATGCCAATTATGTTTTTGACAGTGTAGAAATATGATTAATTAATGCAGGGAATTGGCATCGCTATTCTTCTATAGTGAGGTCCAAGTTATAATGACAGTATTTGATCAACTTAGATTTCACTATCCTTGTCTAATATTCGACAAAGCCGGTGTTACTTTCCTTTTCTAGGTTCATAACGATGTCAATTATGTTTTTGACAGTGTAAAAAATAAAAATATCAATAAAATATTAACACAATAAAAAATATTAATGCAGAGAATCGTCATCGCTATTCTTATATCTTTATCTTCTGCCATTATAACGTGGACCGCACTACTGCCATTATAACGTGGACCTCACCATATAAATTTCTATACGATGCGTGACGTCAAGATGGGTGGATTTGGCAGTAGATGTTGGCTTCATTGACTTTCAGTACGAATATACAATGGGCCGTGTCTATTCTATAACTGGTCTAAGACCCACCCACATGACATAACCTAGCTTTTTACTTTTTTGTTTTTTCTTGAAAAAAGGATTTGGTTTTGGAAGGGCGTGATTATTCATCTGTATGATTCATAAGAATTTTCGTTACATTGTGCTATAGACTGGATGTGTACTAGAGCAAAGTTTCTGATCTTATTTTCCTTGTTTCTTGTAAGTAATCAACAAATTAACAAGATATTCGAGCCGGGTGAGTAGGCCTATTTTTTAACATAACTATATTTTCAGCTTGATTCAAAAATGATTTTAATCAGAAATATTTAAGATAGCCTATTAACATGTTTTCCGTTTTTCTCTATGCAACTCATTATTTGTATGCAAACTAGATAATTTATATTATTTTCAATGTTGTACCTAACTAAGCATTAACCTATCTATCCCAAAGCTAAAATGGATGAATGGCGTCTCAAAGGATGCAAGAGATGGCGGAGGCAAGGAATCAAGATGGTTAGAGAGGCAAGATTGAGAAGGCCAGGGCTCGATTTGGGCTGTAAGACCCAAAGAAAAAGAAGAAGCGTATCTATCCCTTCAACTACATTTTTCCCAAATTGTCCAGTCAAAGAAAGGTTATAGAGGGAATAGTTTGAAAGACAATTTTTGATTCCGCAGTTCTGTTTAGGATAGTGAGGAGGTAAACATATCAAAAGTCCCCACCCCAACCCACTGTACTAAGCAGGGGTGCCCAGCCCCCCCCCCAAAGTATCCCAATTCCCAACCCTTTAGTTTTTTGTATTAGTCAGTGTATGACAATAAAATTCACATCTTACATTCTAATCTTCCAAAGGACATTATTCACCTTTGTTCTTGTGAGGAATTCTTGCTGTTTTCATAATATTGTTAAAATATCTACCATCGTTTCTTATCTCTTTTAAAATATAAATAAAGTATCTTTTTGATATTATTTTTGAGACTAGCAGTGCACCCGTTCTTGTTCGGAAGGGCTAAAAAGTACTACATCACATCAGGAATAACTACATTACAAATATTTCAATAGGATATTAAAAGATAAGTAAGGGAGGCTTTGCTTTTTAAATGTAAAGGTTAGCCTACTTATAAAAAGTTGAATAATAATATCATTGATATTTTTTGTTGCAAGAGAATATTGCATAGCAATTTTGGTGAACATTCATACAAATTTGGAACGATTTTATTCATACAATATCCTAATGTCGGCAAGTTTAGGTATTCTAAATCCTATACTATTAAACGAGAAATTTCTGTTTATATGTTTCTATTTCACCGGATCTCGAAAACGGCTCTAACGATTCTCACGAAATTCAGAACATAGTATGTTTATAATATAAAAATTTGATTGCACTAGTTCTCATCCCTGGGGAAACTCGCTGAAGGACATTAAAAGAATTTATTCATCCTTGGAAAAACAGCTGATAATTTCGTTGTCTGTTGATGATGGAAGTGAGTGAGCGAGTGCATGTGTGTGGGACTCAGACAAAATCATGACTCAGCTGTTGAACTTTTGTACCTAATTCAATCAGGTACTTAGTGGCAGTTGTACAAAAGCCGGTTAAATTTTAATCCTGATTAATTCTAGTAGAACCAATCAGATAAGCTATCTTTTTGAGATGGTCTTCTGTGATTTGGTTTTCGTGAATTAATCAGGATTAAAATTTAACATGCTTTTGTGAGAGAAATGTTTGCATTCCTCTGCGAATTAATCTCAATTCACTGTGATTAGATAGAACCTTTCTATATGAACTATGAATATTTATTATAATTTCTTCTTTCTTAATAATTTTTATATGCTTTTGTTGGTACCCCAGAGCGGAGCTCGGTGCCCCGATATTTATCATAAATTGGAACAGGTTGTCACTGATGTTGTGTTGTTGGTAGTATTTACTTTTCAACATTACAGGAGTGAATAATAACACAAGTCGAACAAAATGTATCTTCAAATGGTTTGGTTTTTGGAATAAAGATATCATCTGAACGAGTACATTTTGTAAATTCTATTTATTAATACCAAATATCGGGGCACCAAGCTTTGCTCCTTATTTATTCATTGATAAACAGAACTCAATTCTTTGAAATGAATGGGGACTAACAGGCACAGCCCAAAACTGTTTCTTCCTCGAATTTTGATTTATTCACTATAAAATTTATAGTTGGAATATTTAATATTCCAAAAAGTAGGTTATGTTTCATAGACTTGAATTCAAGTGAAATTTTCAGTCCAAATAGCCTATTTGAAAACATAAAAGTTCTAATTTAGATTGTTTACATACCAAATTGAATAACAAAATAACACTCACTAATCACTTAGAACTGTAAAATAATGATTAACTTTGAATATTATGATATACCATCTCATGTCAACAAATCAGATTACTGTATTTTGATCGAGTCAATTAAAATTTCTAGATTTCTCGCGAGATACTATGAGCTAATTGATTACACAGCTGATCTCCCACACAGGCACACGCATCTTCTGTTATCGACAGACAACAAAATCATCATCTGTTTTTCCAAGGATGAATTATTATCCTTTTCATGACCTTCAGGGAGTTTTCTCAGGGATGAGACCTACTGCAATCGAATTTTGATATCATAAACCTACTATATTCCGAATTTCGTGAAACTCGTTAGAGCCGTTTTCGATATCCGTTGAACATAAATAACCATATAACCAGATAGCCAGATAACCAGATAGAAAAATACAAACAGTATACAGAAATTGCTCGCTTAATATAACAACGCTTAATATATCGCTTAAGTTGGATAACAACTTATAGTCCAGTCAAATGGTCGTTTTTCAGGAAACAGCCCCGAAAGAATTTTTTTTGATCTGTATTTTGGGGCGCTAAATTCTAATCTGAAATTTGCTCACATGCCAGAGGGCGACTTCAACCCCAAAATTTTGGAGTTTTTTTAAGTTTTCCATTTAATCTCGAGAACCTTGAATTTATCGAGATAAAGCATTCTCTATATAGTATTAAAGATAACAAAATTTTATTTCCAAAGAATCGACTGGTCGTGCAAGACTACTTTTTGGATTTTTTATCTGAAGTGTTCCACAAGATACACAACTTTGAATGTTTGAATGTGCGAGAAATTTGTGATATTCCCCCCATTTTCACAGTCTCGCATATGCAACGTTGCGTATCTTGTGAAACACTTCAGATAAAAAATCCAGAAAGTAGTTGAGGTTGTGATGAATTTTCTCCTCTTTTCACTCCCATGAATTATACTTCTGTTTTCAATGCCATTAAAAAGTTACAGCCAATTGAATGATGATCTTTATTTTCTCATTTTTCTTGCGATTTTACTGTTATTAAAGAGTCTCTAAAATGAGTACAATAAATGATAGAAGCTTGCGATTGGTCTTAAATGAGAGAAAATTTCATGCTCTATAAGCTGAGTTGCCATAAATTGATCTTGCATCACTGTTTATATCGAAAAACTGTCAAGACTGTAAAAATTAGAAAAATATAGAAAATTTCTTGATTTTTTGAATCAAACGTATCTTACTTCACGATTATATTTTTACAAAAATCATTCATCTCACATAAAAGAGGAGATTCTTTTAGTTTGCATTGTTGTTTATAATTGCATTCCCATTTCAGAGACATTAATATCATCATAAAACGCCTTTGAAATTAAAATAATTATTAGATTAAAATGTACATTATAATTTAACTTATCATTGTGCTTTTAAGAAAATTAGGTTGCAACAGCAAGGAAACTCAAACACAGGACCATTAAAAATTAAAATTAAGCAAAGGAAATCAGAATAATAGTAGATGATGAGATTATAATTTATTTTTTTCAAAGATTTACCTTCAAACTCATAGGCTTAAAATTACTAAAATTCCTGCGTACAACATATTATTATCAATTGTATTTTTTATGCTTTATATCGAGTTACACTTTGCAGAATTAACTACATTAGGATATCTCTATTTAAAACATTGATTTTTTTTCAGTATTGCGCTAGAACTCGTAGAGAACGGACGTATAGTGGAGTAGTAATAGTGTAGTGTAGAAGTAGTGAGTCAGCAGTTTGTTTGCGATTAAAAGTGGAACAAAAATATTGCATCGAGTATCGGTCGTCAACCGCGGTATTTTATGCAAGCAAAGCGACCTGCTTTTCGTGGTGGTAATATAGCTCCGTTCGCGTTTCCGTGTGTGTGAGTGTTGATTACGAGTGCTGTTTGAAATGTATGGTAGCGAAATCGCACTATGTCCGACTTAGTGAAGCCACCAAGTTTTCCTGCATCAGGGCAAGAAGAAAGGGAAGCCACTAACGAGAGCATGGACACCAACAACATGGCAAATACACCAGAAATCCAGTGTTCACCGGATCAATACATAAAAGCAAATAAACTCAAATCTTCAGCCGAGCAGGTACTTTTCATCACCTGGAAGGAATCTGATGAGAAGAGGAAGGAGCTAGAGAGAAGCAACGCCGAACTCTTGCAAAAAATGCAGGATTTGGAAAAAAGATTTCTCAATATTGAGAAAAAGATCCATAGCCCACAGCCTACTAGCTCAGCAGCCGAGAACTTACTCGACAAATGAAGAAGAATTGGCTAAAGAAACTGAATGGATCAGAACTCGTACTAAGCGGGCTACCAAGAAGAGGAAGCTTAGCACCCCATCGCCAGAAATCAAAAATGAGTCTGCAAAAAAGAAGCAACAAAATTTGAATAATAAAATCACTCCTGTGGAAAAACCAATCAGTGAGGAGGAGAAGAGGAAGAAGAAAGAAATGCCACCACCGCCAATCATTGTGGATGGTATTAAGAATCTGAATGTACTTCTTACGAGTTTGAAAAAAGTGTCACCAGCTGACAAATTTAGGATTAAACTGTTAAGTAAAGAAACATTTAAAGTAAATGCAGTTGATTCGGAAACTTATCGGAATATTACCAGAGAATTGATTAAAGATGGGCTCAACTGGCACTCCTATGAAGATAAACAGTCGAGACCAATAAGAGTGATGATTAAAAAGCTTCATCACTCTTGTAGTACAGAAATGATTCTGGAAGATTTGAAAGTAAGAGGATTGAAAGTTCTAGAAGTTGTAAACAAGCTGAGGTGGAAGACAAGAGAACCATTAGATATGTTCATGGTATCATTCAGCGTGGAAGAAGATATAAAAACAGTATTTGAATTGAAAAATATACTTGGCTGTAGAGTGGAAGTTGAAGCATTGAAGAAGGCCAATCTGATACCACAATGCAAACGTTGCCAAGCATACGGCCACACTCAAAAATATTGTAACAAGGAGCCTAGGTGTGTTAAGTGTGCAGGTAAACACCAAACAAAGGAATGTTTGAAACCCAACGATGCTCTACCAAAATGTATTCATTGCGGTGAAGCACATCCAGCCAGCTATCGAGGTTGCACTGTTGCAATCGAATTGCAAAAAATCAGGAATTCTACTAAAACAAAAACTATTGCAGATTCACGAAAGAAAATCATTCAAAATATCCCACCAAGAATCACGGAAAATACAGAAGCTCACAATCTAAACAATGGTAGTGCAGTTAAGAAATTGACTTTCGCCCAGATTGTCTCAAAAGAAAATAGATCAAAATTGGAAGAGCCAAAAAGTGAAGTGGAAGAAGGCACCAATAATATTTTTGGAGCTAATCTTGGCAAAACTGGATAGACAAGAGCAAATAATCACCTCACTACAATCTAAATTTCAGAAGTTAGAACAGAGTAGACTACTGAAATTCAAATGATTCATTCACTAAAAATAATGGAATGGAACGCGAATGGATTGTTACAACGGCAACAGGAGTTAGAAGTAGTTCTAACTAAGTAGAAAAAATAGATATATGTCTTATATCTGAAACTCACTTTACAAATCAATCGTTTATCAAATTCAAAGGCTTTGAGATATATCATGCTTTACATCCCAGCAATGTCGCGAGGGGTGGGAGTGCCATCATTATCAGAGACAGAAGTGAAACATGAAAGTGATAGAATTCAATTGATAGGTGTAGCAGTTCAAGCAGTAAATTATAACTTTGTTGTTGCAGCTATTTACTGTCCTCCCAGATATTCCATCAGAAGAGAGGAGTATTCGACATTGCTTGATATGTTAGGAGAAAAATTCATTCTTGGTGGTGATTTCAATGCAAAGCACGTGCATTGGGGATCGCGCTTAACAACTCACAAGGGAGACAGCTCTTCGAAGCAATGAAAGAGATGAGGTGCGAAGCTCTTTCAACTGGTAAACCAACCTACTGGCCCACCGATACGAGGAAAATCCCAGATCTCATAGATTTCTTCCTGACAAAAAATATATCAGTTAATTATTTGCATTTAGAGGATAGTTTCGACCTTAATTCCGACCACTCACCCATCATTATGACTCTGAGTGATTCAATTCTACGGAAGGAAAATACTTGTCCAGCGTTAGCAAATAGCCGCACTGATTGGGATGGCTTCCAACAGATGCTGGAGGAAAGAATAGAATTGAACTCACCATTAAGGAACGAAGAACATATTGATCGGGAGTTGGAGAAGTTTGTGACTGATATCCAACAGGCAGCATGGTGTAATTCCCCACAAATCAGAAGAAGAACCACTGGAAATAATTATCCTGCGGAAATCAGAGAATTGATTGTTGAAAAACGAAGAGCTAGAAGGAGATGGCAGCAATCACGTTCCCCCCAAGACAAAAGAGTTTTGAACAATTTAACTCAAGAACTAAGGAGAGAGATTCAATGTATCAAGGAAGAATCAATTAATAGTTACTTGAGAAACTTGACAGCAGAATTCAGCACAGACTACTCACTCTGGAAGGCAGCTAAAAAAATAAAACGAACCATTCAACAATCTCCTCCTCTCAGAAAGCAGGACAGACAATGGGCGAGGAGTAGTGATGAAAAGGCACAGACATTTGCGGATCATCTTGTAAACGTTTTCCAGCCAATCAACTCAGGTGAAGACGAAACTTTAGAAGCGGATGAGAATATCTTACAGCCGAATCAAGAAATAATGCGTGTCACAGTAGAAGAAGTGAAAAGAGAAATAAGAAATCTGAATAACAAAAACCCCTGGATTTGACATGATAACCGGCTCAGTCCTCAAACACCTACCAAGGAAAGCAATAGTGAAATTAACAAACATTTTGAATGCTTCTTTCAGACTAAAATTCGTACCAGGAATATGGAAAGTAGCAGAGGTTATAATGCTACTGAAGCCAGGTAAAGAGCCACATGAAGTATCATCATATAGGCCAATATCATTGTTACCGGTCCTATCCAAGTTGTTTGAAAGGATTTTACTTAGTAGGCTAAAACCAATAATTGAGAGACAGCACATAATTCCAAATCACCAATTTGGCTTCAGAGTGAAACACTCAACAATAGATCAAGTGCATCAGATTATAAATGTAATAGAGAAGTGCTTAGAAGAGAAAAAAATTTGCTCAGCAGCTTTCCTTGATATAGGGCAAGCTTTTGATAAAGTATGGCATGAAGGTCTCATTTTCAAGCTCAAAAAAGTGCTACCAAAGCAATATACAGATATATTACAATCCTATCTCACTGACAGATACTTTAGGGTCAGGCATGAAAGTTCATATTCTGATTTGAAGGAAATTAAAGCAGGAGTTCCTCAAGGCAGTGTTCTGGGACCAGTTCTTTACCTACTCTATACCAGCGATATTCCCAGCCTTGATGAGAATACTACAGCAACATTTGCAGACGACACAGCCATATTATCAGTAGACAGTAATATACATATTGCAACAGAGAAACTACAGAGATCCATCAACAAAATTCAAGATTGGACTAGAAAGTGGGGAATGAAATTGAATGAAACAAAGTCAATTCACATCAATTTTACCAATAAGAAGGACCTGCCCATACCAATAACTATCAACAACCAAGTTGTACCATATGCTAATGATGCCAAGTATCTAGGTATGACCTTGGACGCAAAGCTTCGCTGGAAGGCCCATGTCAAGAAGAAGAGAGAAGAGCTTGGAATCAAATATAAGAAGCTGTATTGGCTGATCGGAAGAAACTCTGTCCTTTCAATCCGAAACAAAGTACTTCTGTACAAACAGATATTAAAGCCAGTATGGACATATGGTATACAACTTTGGGGGTGTACCAAAGAAAGCAACATCAATATCATTCAACGTTTTCAAAACAAAGTGCTAAGGAACATTGTGGATGCTCCTTGGTATGACAGGAACAGCGATCTTCATAGAGATCTTCACGTCGATCTGGTGTCCACCGAGATCCAGAGGCATGCGGAGAGGCACGAGGGGCGACTGCACCAACATGACAACGTCGAGGCGATCCAGCTGCTAGACAATGGAGGGTTGGTGCAGAGGCTCAAAAGGAGGAAACCGTTTGAACTAGTGTAGTGCTTGTTCAAGTAGTGTCCAGTGAAAGAGCAGAGGAGTAATTGAGTGAATCTAGCTTCTATAGTGCAGTCAATAAGTGTACATATTAATTAAACAATAGCAGTAAGAGTTTCTAATGAGAAATTCACTGTTCAATTTTTCAAGTAGTAATTTAGGATAGAAAAAAATAGCTCATTATAACCTTATAGAGCATCAAATTATCTTCAATTTGATGTATAATTTTACACTCTTACGAATTTCCCTGCACTTGTTGCAGCAGTTTTAGTGTTGATTGTGAAATCTCCAGTTTTGCAACAATAGACCAATTGACAAAGGAATTTGGAGGGAATGTTTTAAACACAATTTTTGACTTTGCAGCTTTGTTGAGACTAGTTAGAAGGAGAACATATCAAAAGTCCCCATTTCTAACTCATGTGCTAAGGGGATGAGGGTGGTTTAAAAGATGCATTTTTCAGTGTTTTGCTCCCACGCTCATATCTCGATAACAATACGTTCAACCTACATAACTAGCTATTCAAAAATGAAGCTTGATAAAGTCTCTACACTTTTTGTTCAGTGAAAGTTTGTGATATTCCCAACAGTTCCCGAGATATTATTCGCTCTTGAAACTGTGTAATTGTAAAATGACAGGTTTTTATCCAATTGTTTGCTCTTTCAGGGCTTATAGCTCTCCAACAAATTCATCGAAAAATTGATGCTCAAGTTATCGTAGGTTTGTAGAGCATTGAATTCTCTTTGAAATGTTGTTTTATTAAGCTCATAATCTGCATGGATTTTTTCCATCAATTTTTAAAAAGTTAAAAGAGCAAAAATTGAAAAAAATTGGAGGCAAACGTGTTTTTTCAAAAATGTCACATCTTCAAGAGCGGATATCTCGAAACCTAGAGAAGATATAAAATAAGTAGTGGAATGAATATTGTAGGAAATTATGTAATGTTTAATTTTGTATACAACAGTTATGTCCTTAAGATACATAGTTTTCGAGTTATATACTAGAAACAAAAAATGGTACCTTTGAACCTTTCGATATGTTTACCTCCTCACCACCATGAACAGAACTGCGGGGTCAAAAATTGTCTTCCAAACATTTCTCTCTATACCCTTTTTTGAGTATTCATTGCCTGGACTAAATATACAACGGCTTCCACTCCATCTCATGCGCAATAGGCTATTTTACAGTAGCCTAGTAAAGCCTGCAATGCTAAGACCTTCTCATTTTGTGTTCAATACATTGCACAAACTTATGATGTAGTTTGTTATTGAAAACAAGAGTGTGTGGTTTAGTAGGCTATAGTCTACTATCTACTGAAAATAGTTTTTATTGATATTGATTGAAGGTAATTTACATGGATGCATTCATTGTTTTGAAAAATGACTGAATGTTGTAAAAAGTACAACACGGTACCACTCGTGTTATTCAAAAGGTCGTAACTATCAAACCGTTGAATTTAAAACTACCTACGCAATTAAAAAAATCTAGTTATCTCTACCCTTGAATATGTTACAGGTTAATAAAAATGGCAAAACAATCTGTTGTAATTGTTGGAGCTGGTGTATCTGGACTATGCGCTGGCAGACACCTTTTGAAACATCCTGATAAATACAATGTTGTCATTTATGAGATGGCATCTGAAATTGGTGGCTCATGGATCTATACTGACAGAATTGGAACTGACGAGTACGGTACTAGTGTACACACTAGCATGTACTCAAATTTAAGGTAAGTTTATTCAGTATACATTTATACATCAAGTCAACTATGACGATTTGAAATAGTCGGCCATACAATAACTCTCAGAAAATTATTCCTCCACTGAATAATATGTTATTGATTAACTTAATTGTTGTGATTTATCAGCTCGCTATTTCTCAAATACTGTATTGAAAATTTTGTTTCAGTACGAATCTACCAAAAGAGGCCATGGCTTACCCAGATTACCCATTCAAAGAAAATGAATCATCATATTTGCCTCGAGAAGATGTTCTGAACTACATTAATGACTATACCGATCATTTCGACGTGAGGAAGCTGGTGAAGGTATGAATTTGTCTTGCTAGTAGCATAGATTAAGAATAGTATTACATAAGGGCACCAGGATGGCATACCCAGTGTTTGAGTGAGTCGCATGGTATTATTTCATATTGCACTCATCAAACTTGAAACACCAGCTGGCTTTGATGTCCAGACACCAGGTTCAGGTGTTAAACTTGGACACCAAGTTGGGACACCAATGGTGTCTCAGTCGGACACAGCTGGAACTCCATTTTGACTCTGCTTGAATGAGGGGAAGACCCAGCATCCAGTCTAGACTTCGCAGACCTGCTGACTATCCTCATAAATCAGTAGTAAAACTCCTGAAATTTGTCATTGACTCCAAGTTAACATGGACAGGCCATATCGACGGAGTCTGCACCAGGCTGGCACGGGTAGTCTACTTGTTGCGTAGACTCAGAGCCCTCCTCAGCAGAAAATATTTGGTGATGGTGTACTTCGCCCTTTTCCATTCCTATCTTCTGTATTTTCTCCTGCTGTGGAGGCATGCGACGAGTTGCAAGAGTGTGCTGATGCTCCAGAAGAAAACACCTGGAGTGATCACCTCAGCTTCAATGTAGACCAATTTTTTTTGAACAGGACACCTTACGGTTTTCAACCAGTATAAACTGTTCAGTCTGCTGCATGTAAAGGGCATCCAGGATAGTCATATGATAAGAGCTGATCTCCATGCACATAATACAAGGAGGAGCCTTGACCTTGAAATTGACATACTGCGCTGCAGAACCAACAAGAGAAAGGACTCCTTCTCTATATTTGCACTGCGACTGTACAAAGTCCTGCCTGTTAGTTTGAAGAACCTGCATGGTATTGCTTATAGAAAACGAGTTCAAATCTGGCTTAAGAGAAATCCATTCTACTCAGTGAATTGTTTGATTTATTTTGATGCGCACAAGGACAGTATAGTTAACATGTCATCTTGTTTTGTTTTTTCTTCTTTTTCATTTGACGTCATCCATCCAGTAAACTGGTTATGGATGTAGAAGGAGGAATTTGGTGTCCTAGCTTGCTTTACTCACGATCACACTGCCTGGTGCCTTAATGTAATATGGGACTTGAACTTTATTCTTTGCTTATTTCTGTGTCCAAAATAGAAATTAAAATGTTACATCGCAAGTGATATATTACATAATTGAAGTTTCATGTTACTTTTTAAAATATTCTGTGTTTAGATGACCATGATTTTCATGATTAAGATTTTTCTTTCAGCTAATGTAAAATCTTGTTTTCTCAAATTCTAGACTATCCATACATTTCAGATCCAACTCTATGATTCTCCATTCAATTGGAACAACATAATACTCTCAAATTAATTCACGTAATTTAAGTTACATAATTTTATTCAATTATAATATCAGACATTTTTTCCATTTTGCTTGATTTTTTGAAAAATTTCCTCATTGACATCATAATATACATTCTTCATCTACTTAATAGGCTATGTTGTTAATCTAAAAAAACTGTTCATAACAGAACTGCTAATGATAATCTACCAAAATACCATTTATTCCTGGGGTTATCATTTCTTTTGTTTTGATATTTTTTGTTCCTTGTTATTCCCTACAATATTAAATTATAATAACTATTATTTTCCATTATGATCTTCAATTCATGTTCTCTTCCTTCAATTGTAGACTCTTCATAAAGTCGATAAAATATCCAGAAAAGATGACAAATGGTCTATTAATGTTACAAATTGTAAAACTAACGAAAAGATTGAGAGTACCTGTGACATTGTGATTGTTTGCAATGGGTGAGTTGGCAAGTTCTCCAAAATTGCTGCATGTAACTAATACTAGGCTTAATAAATTTTCTTATAACATCACTATAGTTAATATAACAGTAGCATCTGAAATAAATTTCTCATTTATTTCCATCTGTAGATTCAAAATAGTTGTTGAAGATTTTTACACTCAAAACTCATTCAGTGAAAAATGTAGCCTACTTCATTTATTAAACTAACCCTGTGCAGCGCAAATCGCAATTTGTTTTCTAATGCAACAAAACATTACTAGTTCGAACGATTCAAATATTCTTATGTGATGGCAAATATGGCTGTGTGATCTACTACTGATGGCGGCTACAAGTGTACTAGAAGAAGCGACTACTGCACCTGTGTGCAGGTGGCTTCATGTTATGCCTAGACCACATGTTGGCCCAGCCTGCAATGTGACCAGTGCCCAATGGAGGCCAGCGTTGGCGAACCTCCCATCCACACACTGGCGCTGGTCGTCATTGGCCTTCATTGGACCAACATGAAGATGCTGCATTACCATTGGACCAAATTAACTGACTCTATTGATAAGCATTTACAGATTTTGGGGATAAAAGTTTTTTTATAGATGACGGGGTGCAGGCCCATCGATCCAACCCCCTGCCAGAAGGACCGGTCAATTTTCTTTCAGGGTTTTCTTCCCTCAGCCTCCGATTAAACCAATAATCCAGTCAAATGGTCGTTTTTCAGGAAACAGCCCCAAAACAATTTTTCTCGACGGTACTATATGTATTTTGGGGCGATGAATTCGAATCTGAAATTTGCTGACATGCCAGAGAGCGGCTTCCCCCCCAAAACCCCCTAAAATTTAGGACTTTTTTTTATTTTTCCATTTAATCTCGAAAACTGAGTTTTTGGAGAAAAGTCATCCTTTACAAAATTAAAGAAAATAAAATTTCCAATAAATTGAGTGGTCGCGCAGGAATCTCCCATTTTTTGTTCCGAAGCTACGAATTTTCAAAAAGGGGTATTTTTAAGGGGTTTTTAAAATTATGCAAACCTACCACTTCTACCCTATACAACTTTGATATTTTTTTAGTATAGATAAGAAACCACACATCCCGTGAAAGAACAATTAATTCCTTACAAACTCCTAACAGGATTCCTTAGAAATTTTCGAATTTAGTAGTGGGGGGAGGGGAATACACCCAAAAATAGAAAATCATGTCCTACAGCCAAAATACAAATGTTTCATTATAATACCTTTACAAGGCCTTCCTAATAAAAAAATACATATTTCGGCTGAAATCATCTCACGAGGGTTATTTTCTATGAGAATCACCCGTTAGAAACATTTAATTTCAGTATTTCCTTGTTGGGGGGGGGGGGTACGTCTTAAGGATACATCAAGGATCAAAACTTTAAACACTTATAACTTTTGACATAATGATCAGATCTCCTCGTTCTAGAGCTTATTCTTCTCAGCTCGTCAAGGCGGTTTAAAATCATGGATCATAACTGAAATTAGATGAAAAAATAAAAAAATCTTCCTTTAGTGTATTTTAGCCCATATTTAAATACAAAGAAAAATGGCCAATTTCTATATTCAAAACTACACAGTTTGAATAAGAACGGTAACCCGAAATGATAAAAAATGGTTCTGGGTCTTGATTCAAAGGACAGAATCTCCTCTTTCATGTGACGTAAATGAATTTTGTAAAAATATAATCGTGAAGTAAGATACGTTTGTTTCAAAAAATCAAGAAATTTGCGATATTTTCCTCATTTTCACAGTCTCGACAGTTTTTCGATAATAAACAGTCATGCAAGATGGATTTAAGGCAACGTAGCTTATAGAGCATGTAATTCTCTTCCATTTGAGACCAATTGCAAGTTTATATAATGTATTTTACTTGTTTTAGAGACTCTTGAATAACAGTAAAATCGCAGAAAAAATGAGTAAATAAAAATATTTTTTTTTCAATTAGCTGTAACTTTTGAACAGTATTGAAATCAGAAAAACGATTTATGTGAGCGAAAAGAGGAGAAAATCCTCTATAACCTTTACTACTTTTTGGATTTTTTATCTGAAGTGTTTCACAAGATACGCAACTTTGAATATGCGAGACTGTAAAAATGATTAACATATCACAAATTTCTTGCATATTTCAGCGCCCCAAAAATACATATAGAACCGTCTAGGAAAATTCTTTCAGGGATGTTTCCTGAAAAACGGCCATTTGACTGGACTACAATATCACATCTACAGGATGAGAGATGAGAGGTGGTCCAGAAGGATAAGGTACTGAAGTGGGATCCACCTGGAAAAAAGGAGAGGTAGACCGCCCGAATTGTGGAACAAACAGTTGTATACTTTTGTATGATGAATAGAATAGAAATCTGGTTCAGGGAGACTGGAATAATCGCAATAAATGACAGATGGGATGCGAGAAACGGTTGGAGCTGTAAAATAAACTCGCATATACTAGTAAATTTTTGGAGGAGAGTTTCATAATGATTACTTGCTCAATTTGTTATTAATTCAATGCTATCACTTTCATTGAAATAATAATAACATCAAGGGCCTTTCTTATGTTTTGTTAATGCATGACATGTTTCAGCTCTTTAGAGTCATTCATATCACTTATTCTTGAATTTGTATATGTCAGACATTGCATGTCATTGTTATGTCATGTATCACTTACTATCGAATTTGCTATGTCAGGCACTGCAGTGTACCAAGAAAAGCAAAAATAGAAGGCATGGAGACATTTCCTGGCAGTCAAATTCACAGTCATGATTATAGGAAAACGGCGCCCTACAAGGGGCAGACTGTGTTGGTGGTAGGGGCAGGCCCTTCAGGATTGGACATCTCTTGTGACCTGTCCAAAGTTGCAAAACAGGTAAATATCATCAAAGATGATAGTGAGGTGACTGTTGACTCCATCATTTATTGCATTGGTTAGTACTGATTTTGTTCTAGTAGTTTGCTAAAAAAATCTTCCAGTAACTGGTAAGTTTTTATCTAGTAGCTTCATTAGATAAAAATTCAGTTAGCTCCACTAACTGCATAAGCTTTAAACCACTTCCTACTAGGAAGCTCCTGGTATTTCTGATCTATCTAAAACCGAAAATCCAATGATCACTTCACCATCCCTCATATTATTCTGGCTGAGGATGGCTCATTTTTTATTTAAAAAATATTAAAGTACTTTTGATTCATGCACTCCAACAAAAATTAATCAGTTCGACTTCGAATTTTAATGATGACTCACAAATAAATTATTTTCAATGCAAATTTCAAAAATATTGCTAGTGACTCACCTAAAAATATCGTTATTAAACGAGAATCCAAATAAATGCTGTAATTCACCCCGAAGACTTTTGCTACTGCAAATATTGACATCAGAAGTCTTCGGCGTGAATTACATCATTTATTTGGATTCTCGTTTAATAATAATTATCAATTCATTATCATTTGAATAATTGCAATATCTCAGTAATTTCTAAAAATATTGCATGTGATGAAGTGAATGTGAATATTTAGTGCTATATAACATTTTGAAGACTTCAACAACAATAAATATCTAACATGATCATAACTAATTGATGCATAATCGACGAATTCATCAACACAAAATATAATTCTTCACAATTTGTTGAACGATTTTGGTTTTGGAGCTTTCATCCATTACGCACTAGCAATTCAATTTGTTTATATTTGCAGGCAAGGAAGTAATAATAATTTTTCATGGCACTAGCAGTAGGCCGATTTCCATTCAATCAATAATTTATTTCTTTGGTAGTTGAGAAATAATCTCATAGTACTTTTTTATGTAAAAAATACAAAAACAACTAGTTTTGGATGTTCAATCCAAACAAATCAACAAATAGCCCTAATGAAATACGTTATTATTTCTTTGATTTTAATTAAGATTCAATGACTGCAATGCATAATATTATTCCATTCATTACTAGTCACAATTGACTCATGGGTCAACTTGTTTTTCTAAACTGCACAATCATCCTACTAATAAGTTATTGATAAGGAAATAAACTCAGTATTTATATAATGTTCTGATGCATACAATACGTTTAATTAAGTTAGGCTATAGGCTAAGATTAGAGAAAAGAAAATTATGCTGCTGTACTCTGTATTATATTCATAATAACTTCTTGAAATCAGGGCTACTCATTTTTATTTATGAAATAGAATTATAGTACCCATATTTTGAAATTTATAAAATAATAGATTAAAAATACAAATTTTAACAGGTTTTTTTAAACCTGAAGATGGTGTGGATCACTGAAACTAGTTGTTATAATTTTTATTTTCAATATATTAATATTTTATCAATCTCAAAAAAGGGTACTATTATTATATTTTATAAAACATAATAACGTATAGGCTATTTATAATTAAGATATAACCCTTTGAGTCATACTACTGTTGTAAGTTATAACTTTTTTATATTCACTTGGATATCAATTTATAGATATGAAGTACAATTTCATATCCATCTGTTCATTTTTCAGGCTACAATCATGAATTCCTGTTTCTTGATGAATCTTGTCAGATAACAGTTGAAGAAAACTATGTGCGGCCGCTCTACAAGCAAATTATCAACGCTGATCATCCTACGATGTGCTTTTTGGGACTACAAAAGTACGGCCCTCTCTTCCCATTGGTGGATATTCAGGTGAAGAATCTTATATTTCTATATTTTTATTCATTCAGATTTCTGTTCAATTATCATAAAGGGACATCATTCTATATCTTTTACTGATCATCTACTTGCTTATCTATCAGGGACTAGGCCTATATTATTCTTCTCTCACTTCTTACTCTCTGTCATCTGTTGATTTTCAAACAAAATATTGATTTGTTTTAATTTTCAAATTCTAATTAAGTAATAAAATATCCTACTACAAATAAGGATTTATATTCCCCTTGACCATTTTTGTGTTTTATAATGTATATGCCACCTTATAAATTCCTAAAATTTATGAATCGCTTCAAGGAATATATTGATAGATTCATTGAAAATTTCAGGTTCTTTGAAATAGCAAAGTAGTCAGTATTCAGTTATTTACTAGATACTACTATAGATACTACTTTAGTATTTACTCACTAGATACAGTTTGAACTAAAAAATTCATTTACTGCCAGCTCTGGTTGAGTGGGAATTATTGATGTAATTTATGAGCAATTATGACAGTTTGAAGTGAATCTCACTATGTATAATTGATATTTTGAAAATGTTGAGCTGCTTTTTGTGCTGCATGGTGTTAGCTTAGTTATGATTTTACTACATTTTAGAAGATTTTATTTGTGATTCTACTAAATTTTTGGTAATTCAAGTTGTGATTGTACTAGTTTTTATAAGATTTTAATAATAGTGATTTTACTATTTTTTTAATATTTTAGTTGTGAAATAGACTTATACATTTTTATTTTAATTCAGATAGTAAATAATTAGGCCTATATTTCTGGTACACAACTATGGTTTTGTGGGCATACAGGTCATGTCATAAAGCAGTCGGCTTATTTTTATTTTCAAACAATATACAGGGTGGGTGAAAAGTCCGAGAACGGCTTAATATCTTATACACAAAGATAATTTGACGGTGGGTGTGATTTGGGATCCTACTCAAATTGAAAAAACTACTTTATAATGACTTTAAAAATCTGGTCCGTCATCTTGGATCCGCCATATTGAATGCAACTTCATTTTTTTAAATAGGAAGGTGGTCGTGCGATACATGATTTCGATAGGGAATTTCAAGAAACAATGAATGGTGGAAACCGCATATCGATATCTCAAACCGTTTCGGAAATATTCACATTATTAATCAATACTATTCTAAGCAGAAAGGAGAGAAAAAAGTCTGAGAACGGCTTAGTATCTCATAAAAAGACTTGATTCCAAGGTGGATGAGTAGTGATGTTACTTGAATTGAAAATACTACTTTACTATGACTTTAAAAATCTGGTCCGCCATCTTGGATCCGCCATTTTGAATGCAACTTTATTTTTTCAAATAGGAAGGTGGTCATGTGATACATGATTTCGATACGGAATTTCTAGAAAAAATGAATGGCGGAAACTGCACATCGATATCTCAAACCGTTTAGAAGATATTCACATTATTAATCAATACCACTCATGTATTTCATTAATTTCTGATTTGCATGGTACTGATTGATAATGTGAATATCTTCTGAACGGTTTGCGATATCGATGTGCGGTTTTCGCCATTCATTTTTCCTTGAAATTCCGTATTGAAATCATGTATCACATGACCACCTTCCTATTTAAAAAAATAAATTTGCATTCAAAATGGCGGATCCAAGATGGCGGACCAGATTTTTAAAGTCATAGTAAAGTAGTATTTTCAATTCGAGTGACATCCCCAATCACACCCACCTTGGAATCACTTCTTTTTATGAGATACTAAGCCGTTCTCAGACTTTTTTCTCTCTTTTCTGCTTTGAATAGTATTGATTAATAATGTGGATATTTCCGAAATGGTTTGAGATATCGATATGCGGTTTCCGTCATTCATTTTTTCTTGAAATTCCCTATTGAAATAATGTATCGCATGACCACCTTCCTATTTAAAAAAATGAAGTTGCATTCAAGATGGCAGTCCAGATTTTTAAAGTCATTGTAAAGTAGTTTTTTTTCAATTTGAGTAGGATCCACAATCACCCTCACCGTCAAATTACCTTTGTGTATGGGATATTAAGCCGTTCTCGGACTTTTCACCCACTCTGTACGTCAAAATCCATGTGTTTTCTATGTCGTTTTGTAACAGTTCTTCAATATCAATAGTGACTTTGATATCTTAGTTGTGATTCTACTAGATTTTAGAATTCAGTTGTGATTTTCCTAGATTTTACTTGTGATATAAACGATTTCCAATGTTTTTCAGATGCGTTTCTACCTCGCTTATTTGGAGAAAAACTTCGCAACCAAACAAGAAATGGCGAGAGATGTCGAACAGTTCGAGAACGCGAAAGTAGCAGCCGGTACCATCAAGAACCACTACCACGCTCTCCCGTCCGGACTCTGCGAAGTCTATCTGGATGATTTGGTAAAATTGGCCAAGATTGACCCGCTTCCCACAGTAATGTTGCGTATTCATTTCCACGGAGCTATGACCATTCTAACCGATTTCATGAACTTCAGGAAAAATGTCTACAAAGCTGTTGATGGGGAGAAGTTCACCCTGAATGGGAAGATTTTTGAATACAAGAAACCTTGTGACGGTGTAAAGTGCTAACATGATGATTATAGTCTCAATCTGATCTCAAGTATATCATCAATAAGCTAAAATTTTCAAAAAAACAGTATCAATCTGACATCACGTATTATTATCATGAATAAGCTTCTAATTATCAAATTTCGGGAGAGACAGTTTTGGGCTGAGTTGTTGTTCTCTTCTGATTATAGAATATGTTTCGTGCCAGTATCAATAAATATAATAGTCTACAGATGGAAATAATAATAATTAATAAAAAAATATTCATTCATTGATGATTCGTATTATTATAAACTACTATGCTCGGTTTCACCAGGCTTGATCAAGGCATTTGAACATGGTCAAGCCGTGTATGCTTTACAAGTGTGCACTGGACTTGAAGATAATAACTATCGCCATAGAAATCATATGCTTCAGTCTTAAATCGTACCTGATTTGAGCGTGTTCAAATTTCTTGACCGAGCTTGGTGAAACATAAGGAATCTACATTAAAATTCTAGATTCCTTGGTGAAACCGGGCACTAGTCTTATCAACAACCTCGAGCTCAAAATTTCTGAATTATTTTTTTCTGGAAGAGCACGCATTGTTATTATTTGATTAGTGGCTTGAATTACGAAATTACAGTCTTAATCTGCTTGTTACTTACTCAATCATAATCAATGTACTTATTGGAACATCTAGGGGCTAATTATTCTCTTAGCGTTACAGTTTTTTGAAGGAGAACTCTTTAGTTTCTTACAGGTGAATGTATCAGTAAAAGTTGCAACTTATTCTCTATTTTTGGACCTTGACGCGATAAATTGACCCAATAATGCAATATTGATAGGATGTTTCGACTTAGAATCAATAGCGAACGTAATTTTGTTTCAAGTTCTAAAACAACTGTCATAATACCTTACATTTCCTGTGAAGTAACTGGTCTCATTCTGTTCAAATCCTTAATTTGAGTCCCTCGCTTTTCTGCAATCGGTACACCTCTCATTAGCAAAGCTCAACAGCTTTTCTCTCAGATCATTTACTGTACAAGAAAATATGCTTTCAAAATAATTGCATGGGAAGCAGAAAGTAGCATCATAAGTTATATTGCATTCCTCAACAGTATTTCTGTTGACTCTCTATTCGTACGATCATTGATGTAGGCTACGTTCAAGTTTGATAGGTACGGAAATTATTTGTATTCAATATGCGAACGGTCTGGTTGATAGAATAATTGCAAATATTTTGAAGGACAATAAAATAATATTCTTATCATTGTCGACATTAATAAAATATATTATAATTTATGTACATAATGTTTTTCACAACCAATGATTCCACTTAACATATTCAACACCGAAAACTAAATTATACAGTGTATTCGACTGAGCCTTGAGCTCAACCAATATGACAATGTAGATTGATACATTTATGACATCAAAACGTATAAGGGACTTGGTATTATTTTGACATACAAATAGCCTATTATGTAGTTTGTTCTCTGATGGAGTAAGAATAACCAGCGGATCATGAATATATATAAATAGTAAATTAACAAATTTATTCACATTGATTTGGAATGAAATTGTAAATACGGATCTAAATTAATTTTTGGTGATTTTTTGGGAATAATATATTGGACATGAGTAGTAAAAGTTGGAAATCATCATATCATTAGAATTTTTTGATCAATGAATCACACAAATATCCAATTGCTTTCTGATTCATAATCATCTTCACTATAAAAATACTGCATGAAGTCCAGTCAAAGACTGATACAATGGACTTCAAGCGAATAAAACAATAATTATTGAACAGGGGTATTCTTGATAAACGGGGTTACTTGCACATTCATAGAACTGTTCCCTTTCCATCAAATATGATAATTTAATCAAAATATTCTCTTCAAATTCACAAGAGTTCCTTTGAATTAATCGTCATCAACTGCTTCCTTCAAATAATACCAATAGATTTCCTTGATTTTGAATATAATTTTCATAAAGTTGAATAGTTGATCAACTCATTTCTTACTCATCAATAGTCACATCTAATTAATAATGGTCAGTTAATCAAATTTTCCTCATCAAATTGATCGACAGTCTCCTTTAAATGTGTCCAACCAGTTTCCAAATTGTTTTCAGTCATTCAGTTAACAGCTGTTGCTTCCGATAATGGCGATTTTTATCAGAGATTCCCAAACTGGCTAGACAATGAACAGTTGCATTTGGATCACGGTAACTTGATAGACCCCCTACAAATCAACATCAATCCCTTCAAATTAGTTTATCAATATTACCTCTACAACGGTTCCCTCCCACTATATTTGATCATTAGTTTCCTCTTCCTCCTACAGAGAGATTCAATCAACTGCAACTGTTGGCTCCTCGTGTATAAATAACAAACATCATTGGCTCCCGTTCTGGCTTATGCTCACAGTTTGAAGTGATTCTCACTGTTTCATCAACATTATGCTTTACAGTAATGCTCTAATGCTTTCCCATGAATTCCTACTCCAATATGATGGGCAGAAATAAATTACAATTTGTTCTTTTGGGACTTTCCACACATTGACAGAATGAAAATTTGTAAGATCTTCAATAAGAATCAATGGAATTTTTTCAGTCCAGGAGAAGAATGATTTTACTATTAACCTATTCCAATTTCCATGACGACTGCTAGTTAATAACTCTTTTTGAAGTATTTTTGACGACACTTCAGTCTAATTTTTGAAAATAATTCTAATGGAAGGTTTTAAAAATGGATGTAAAAATCCAAAAGCGCTCCACACGTGAGTACTAGTTCTTCATAACTATTATTCAAAAATTAGACTGTAGTGTAGTCAAAAATAGTTTAAAATTATATAATTCACTGTTGGTTATTTTGGTACTTTTTACACATCAACAGAATGATAATGTTTGAGAAGGCCCAACATTTTTGTGAATTATTCTTCTGCCCATCATAATGGAGTAGAAGTTCAAGGGAAAGCATCAGAGCTTCATTGTTGATGAACAGTGAGAACCACTTTGAACTGTGAGTATATTGGCTCATTCTTGAGAATACAGGGCTTCACTTTTCATTCTAAGCTCTAATAACTATACAATTATTTCTTATTTAGAGCTCAGTGTTCCTTATTCGAAGTAATTGTTGATTGATCAACTTTGTTCCTTGAGTCAACGGTCACCAGTCCTCCAATCGCCAGCTAATTTAACCACTGGTTGAGTATACTCCTTACTGAGCTTCAATAACATCATTTCTCATTTTTAACTCAGAATTCCTTCGAAACATCGGTTCCCTAATCGACAGCTATCTAACCACCGGTTAAGCGTACCGTACTTCTTAGCTCTTACTGAGCTCGAACAACATTTCTTATTTTGAACTCAGTGTTCCTTGAATTAACTGTCCTCCAATTCCAGTTATCTAACCACCGGTTGAGCGTACTTCTTACTGATCTTTGATAGCATTTCTCATTTTGAACTCAGTGTTCCTTCAAATGAACGGTTCCCTAATCGCCAGCTAACTAACCAGTACTGGTTGAGCGTAGTCTTGTTGAGCTATGTCTCCTTAGAGCAGACAAGGCTGCCTGCAGTGACTATGGGCAGCCAGTTCCGGCTGTTCCAGCTCTACGACCAAGTCGACCGATTGCTGCCGTGAACTGCCGCGTCGTGGTCGGTTGCGTCGCGCCACATTGCGACGTCGCTTGAACGTGAATGAGCCGCGTTGTGTTGAGTTGTAGTGTCGTTGTCGCTGACTGCTGCGTGCGTCCGCCCAGCACAGGCTTGTACAGATGTTCTTGCGGAACGCGCGTCTGAACCTAAAACAACAAATTGCTCCACGTAAAATTAAATTCAAATTTGAATTCAGTCATGGTTATTCATATATGTCATCATATATTTGTAAAGTTATGTTGATTATGTAGAAGTTTGTAAATTTGTAAAGTTAATGTAGAACTACTGTAGAATTCTCATTACTGGTACTATCTATGACGAAATCCACTTTAACTTTTACAATGTATGAATGAAGTCAACTAACAATAAGAACAAAAAAATCGTGGGAAACTACTCAGACCCAGCTTATTCTCCGAATTATTTGAAGCCACATACACATTATGAATACTAGTTACAGTGTTTATCGAGAAGCCAAGGAGAGTGGTCGTTCTTTTCGTAGCTCCGTTATCTGTTAGTAGATAAAGTGGAAGTTACTTTCTTACTTTCGTTTCTATTTCAATGCTGTTTGTTCGCGTAAACATGCATAAATACTGATTTTCTTCTTCTTGTGTGTTGGACCCACTTTATTAATTACGTGAGTAGATTGATAACAATTAAATTATTTTTCGTTCTTGTTGTGTGCGTGCTCCCTTATATTAACTGTTAATATGGCTGACTGTTGTAAATGTAATTCAAGTTTTGCTAATGCTGGAGAAAGCATTAAGTGTAATAAATGTGCGGGTCTGTTTCACGCGAGTTGTACAAGACTTGGAACAATTGATAAGTTCAAAAAGATGAATTCTCAAGCAAGATCAGCCTGGAAGTGTGATGAGTGTATTAACGGTCCTGATAATACTAGTATAGACGCCAAGTTGAATAAAATATTGGACTCTATTACCGAACTGCGTACTGAGCTTATCAATTTGTTTGAGCCTAAGATTGTTGCACTTAGAACTGACGTCGATTCTTTGAAAAAGTCCAGTGAAGAAACCAAATCAAAATTTGAAAAACTCTCTGCGGATCACGATGAGAAGTGTATCAAGTTGGAAACGGCCATTGCAGAGCTTGAAAAAAGCAATTCCCAGCTACGAGAGGAGGTTAATTTTCTACAGCAGAGGTCGAGGATTGAAAACTTAGAAATTGGGGGTTTACCACGAACTGAAAAGGAAAACATTTATGAAATATTGGGGGCTGTTGCTAAGTTGATCGGGGTCTCATTTAAACAGGAGGACATTGCTATAGCTCATAGAGTGCCAAACGCTAGGGGTGGTAGTAATATCATCGTTAAATTTGTTGCAAGAAGAGTAAAGTTTTCGTGGCTTGAAGCGGCGAAAAAGAAAAAAGATATTAATGCAATCGATCTTGGTTTGGGGCTCCCTGGATCTTCTATATACATCAACGATCATCTGTCTCCTTACAACAAACAGCTTCTTGGAAAGGCTAAGGAATTGAAGAAAAGGGGAAAACTGGAATTTGTTTGGGTCAAGAGTGGAAAAATTTTCGTTAGGAAGGATGCTGCGTCCCCAGCCAAGCAAATAGTGCGAGAGGCTTCTTTGGAAAAGCTTAGTCAAGGATAAAGTTGTTTGAGTGTACTGAAAATGATAAACTGTGAGTAAGATCATTATGAACTTATTTATTTTTCCTTCCATTAAGACTATGATATGTTGGTTCATATATTTGTAAATCGGTAGTTTGAACTATAGTTGCTTTGAGTCCTCGAGGGGGAGGTGTTTCTGTTGTCATTATTTTTTCATTGAAATGTTAAGGAATCTTTTTGTATTGGTTTTCGTATATTTGTTTCTTCAACTCTAATTCAGGTTGTTGCTGTTCTAAGTACTTTATTCATAAAATGAGAGTTTTATTTTAGGTATTATTGATTTTGAATATATATTTTATAATTATGCTTATCACGATCCCTTTCTAAAAGATAAAATGTATACATTGCATTTTTTGGTCATTCTCTCATTCCGGTCGTATATTGACAAAAATACTTTTCAACTGAGTTTTATTCTAATAATAAATTAAACACAACACCTTAGTCTGTGTGCTGATTACAGGTGAAAGAAAACTTTAACGCCAATATTCAGTGGTGAATCTTATGATATCATAAATAGACAAGTAGGTCTTATAAATGAATTTATTATAATTAAATAGGCAAATGGATTACGATATCACTAGATAGATGGTGTAACTTATAATTTTTAATTTTATTATTATTGTTCTCAACGTTATCAAAGCAGTATCGTGTTTTTTATGTGATGTTTCTCCATGCGAATTAGTCATTTTAGGTCCTTCCTAGTAGTTTTGTTCAGTACTACATATAGTGTATTATTTTTTAATTTGAATTTATATTCTTAATCTGTAATTAATTATAGTGAGTTGAATTACTATGATAATCTATGAATGATATGTTAATACCGTATATCTAAATTTATTGTGGGTTCCTACACGCTAGTTGAGGAGAATCAATTTCTCTATTTTCTATTTCTTGTTATCTTTTTTATCTTTCATTTTCGTTTTCTTCCCATATATGCTCTTTTCTATCTCTTTTTTTAATTGTGTGTATGCGAGTGTGAATGAAGTTCCAATGAAGCCATGTGAAATCTATACTGATTTTCAATTCCTGATATGCCACCTAGTCATTAATATAAAATTTTGTATATTATATCCTATCAATTATGATGGAGGATGAAAATATATGTGTTCTATTGAGCTCTGTTGATGAAGTTAATGATTCACATATTTCATCAAGTCATAATTTTACGATCCTTCATCAAAACATTCAAGGGATTAGCAGCAATTTTGATAAGTTTGTTACATATATTAACTGCTGGAAAGTGAGGCCAGCGATAATAGCACTGACTGAGGTGTGGTTGGATACAGATGAGCAGGTGTCACAGTATTTTATTGATGGCTATGAATCATGTTCAAGTGTTTCTTCTTTCACGAGAGCCACTGGCTTGGTTGTTTATTATTCCACTGAATTAGTTGGTTTCAACTGCAGTGTGACGGAATGTAGGGTGGAGGGTGCGGATATTCTTTATCTTCATTGCACCTTATCAAACTACAAATTCAATCTCATTGTGCTTTATCGATGGCATGGCTTTGAATGCGATAGATTTCTTACTAGTCTTGATTCTATTTTAAACGTTCCTTCTGCCTGTGACACTGTTATAATAGGTGACGTCAATATCAACATTTTGGGGTCTGGTGATAACAAAGTTGATGATTATTTAGAAATACTTAGCTATTACGGCTTCGAATCAATAATAGATATACCTACCAGAGTGACTGAGACCACATCATCCTGCATTGATCACGTATTTATCAGATCTCGAAATTTTTCTCATTTTGTAAAATGCGCAGTTATTGAGGATTTAATTGGCGATCATAGAGCTGTTTCATTGACAATTCGAGCTAACTTAGAGAATAACTTAAGGAACTCTTGTCAAGATAAATATAAAATAGATTTTGATAAACTGAATAATTTCCTGCTGTCCCATGATTGGGGTGATGTTTTATTCAGTAATGATGTCAACTATAAATTTGATAAATTTCTTGAAGTCTTTGAAAATTACATTGCGTGTTCAAAAGTGAGAGTCGAATCTCAAATAAATTCAACAAATTTAAAGAAGCTTAAACCATGGATAACTGATGGTCTATGTGCAGCAATCCACTCGCGCGATAAATTATTTAAAAAAATGAAAGCTAACCCAGAAAACCTAAGGATAAAAAATAATTTAAAAACTTATTCTAGAAAAATAAAAATTGGATTAAAATTCAAAAACAAAAGTATTATTCTACATTAGATCAAATGCCCCCTCGGAAAAAATGGCTAGTTCTAAATAAACTGTGTGGAAATCCGAGAAAAACTAGATCTCATGATGAATTGAAAATAGAACACAGGAATGAAATTGTAACGGATCCAAAAACAATAGCAAATCTATTTAATGATTTTTTTGTTAACATTGGCAGAGACGTTTTAGCTACTTCTTATGGTGCAGCTGATAATGAAAATGACTATCATAACACCTTCAAGGAAAGAAACCATCAAGCGTCTATGTTTTTTGAAGCTGTCACCTATGATGAACTGTTAATTTACATAAAACAATTAAAAAATGGTACTTCTTCTGGAGATGATCTTATATCTTCTAGAATTTTGAAGGAGGTTGCTCTGACCATTGTTCCCATTCTAGTTGATATTTTCAATTGCAGTCTATCTACAGGAATATTTCCTTCTGGGATGAAGCTAGCAAGAGTGGTGCCAATCTACAAATCCGGTTCTAGATTTAAGTTGAACAATTATAGACCTATATCTCTGCTGTCTGTCTTCTCAAAGATATTGGAAAAGATAGTGAAAAGAAGACTTCTCAATTTCCTCAACTCATATAACTTTTTCTATAATAAACAGTTTGGCTTTCGTGAACGCATGAATACTGAAATGGCTCTTGAAAGATTCATGTCGGTTGTTTTCTGTGGCTTCAACTTCAGGCCAGCGCGCTGTGTTGCAGGACTGTTTTTGGACATTAGAAAGGCATTTGACACGGTTAACCATTCAATCTTGTTGAATAAATTATCTAAGGCTGGTATCAGGGGCATGGTTCTGGATTGGTTCTCTTCATATTTGAAGGACAGGCAGCAATATGTATCTATTGGGAGAGTGAAGAGTGAGGTTCAGGGAGTGGACTGTGGTGTACCACAGGGTTCCGTCCTTGGACCAATCTTGTTTCTCATCTTTATAAATGATCTCTATTCGTGTGAGTTCAATGGTATGCCTGTGTCCTTTGCAGATGACACTGCCTTGGCATATTGTGGACTGGATGGCCCCAACTTAGAGAGAATGATGCAGGATGATTTGGATAAGCTATTGCTTTGGTTCAGGCACAATAGAATACAGCTCAATCTTACAAAAACAAAATATATATTGTTCACATTAACAACACCATGGACACTGCCTTCTGCACTGAAGTTTCATGGTGCCTGTGATCGGAATGACTGTGACTGTGAGGTCGTTGGTCAGACCAATGCCATTAAATATTTAGGTGTGATTGTTGATGAAAAGCTTAACTGGTCTCAGCATATATCTATCATAAAAAACTATCTGTTACTCGTCCTGCGAAAATTCTATTTCTTGAATAAATTTCTCCCTTTAAATGTTCTTAGGCAGTTATATTTTGCATTTGTTGATCCAAAAATAAGTTATGGTATTAATTGTTGGGGCTCCACCTATATTTGTCACTTGAAACCATTGATAACGGTGCAGAAATCGATAGTCCGTGTTATAAATAGAAAGGGTAGATATGAACATTCTTTTCCTCTATTTCAGTGCCTTGGATGTTTGCCTCTTAGATATATGTATGTGTTTAAGGTCCTGTATATGTTCTTTGTAATGTCTGGAAACGGTGGTCATACGTTGCTCAGGGATGTTCCCAGCTATCAAACTAGGAGAGTGACAGCTGATTTACTGAGACTTCCCAAATCGTATACCACTTGTTTCCAGAAATCGTTTGTATTTCTTGGCCCCAAGTTTTTTAATAACATCCCAATTGAAATCAAGAGGCTTCAAAATCAACTTGTTTTCAAAAAAAGAATTCTTAGATGGCTCAGAGGTCTTATGCCTGACCATTTAGAATCCTTATTCAATGTTATTTCGTAGTTAAAATGTAATTTTGGTGGCTGGCAATAAGCATTAGTAAGATGAGCTGTTTTTGGAAAGTGTGCAAGGTGTGTGAATGTGAGAGTGAATGGTTGCTAGTCTTTTCTTTCTCTTTTCTTTTTCTTTCTCCTTTTATTCATGCATTTAAAATTAGTTGAAGTGATATTCATTCCTGCTTGCAAACGTGGAGTATTGTATACTTCCAGCAGGTAGTATTTTTTATTCCGATTCACAAATTTACCGTATATCTAATAAAACATACCAGTATTTATTTTATTAATCTTCCATTAATTATTTTTTATCTTACTGAGCTGAGTGTTTTGTTTTTCTTATTGATTCTGAATGTGAATATTGTGAGTTTGAATAAATAAAATTTGAATTTGAATTTGAATTAGTTCTTAGAATTTAATTCAGAGCAAGATGTTATTCATTAAGTACTGTAATCATAGTACAATTACTTTTACCTCAATGCAATAACAAAGTATGTTATTGTATTAAGATCAACTACAAAGCATAGGACAGTTTTTCAAATGAAACTTCGAAAAAACATTCGAAGAATATTGATAACTATATACATAGAATGGCTTGATATCCAATAGAACCAGAACTTCTTAAATTTTGATTATTTTCGATAGCCGCGAGGCCACTTGACTAATTTGGAGGCGCTGAATCCGAATCTGAAATCACAATTTCTCTATCACCATTTCTACGCGTTTTAGGTTTTTAAAGTGGAGAATGAAACGCGGCTTGCTCGCCGTGACGTAAAGAAAGTGGCGGCTGACATGCGTCAGCAGAACGTCCGCAAAGCGTGAGCGGGCGTGCGACGCTGTAATTTGCACTGCTCCGTCCGGAACCCATACTAACAACTTTTAGAATGACAGTAAGCTTGTTGTCGCTCTGGTCGAAAACCGCGACTAGAAATGACGCAAGTGTGCACTGGACCTAGAGTTGATTGATTTAGTAGTGTTGGTGTAAATAGAAGAAGTGCTGACCGCGCCGTTAAACGGTGCATTTCTCTTGTGTCACTCCAGCCATCTGTGTAATCCACTTGTCAGCTGATTGATTATGAATAATATCTATAGTCTGATTAATCCTATCTTCAGAGTACATCTATATATAGTAATATTGGAGTATGGAGGAATTCCTTTTCCTTTCATATTATTGAATGAAAAAGACTAAGAAATTGTCAAAAAAACCACAGATTTATTGATACTTAGAAATCATTTTCCAATTATCAATAAATCTGTGTTTTTTGACAATTTCTTAGTCTTTTTCATTCAATATGAATAATTACCACAATATCAACTTCTCAACTACACAAAAAGAAAAAAACTTTCATATTATCCTTAAAATTAAAAATTTCAAAAAACCTTGTGTTTACATCGTCGCACAGTTTAAAAGGAATATTCCTGCCGAATCTCATCGAATTCTATCAACGCGTTTGGCTATAATCGCGTTACATAGAGACAGACAAAAGCAAATCGAGTTGAAACATAGACCCCACTACGTTCGGCCAGTAATGATCAATTCTATCTAAAATATATTTTTTTCGTCATAAAAATTTATATTTTCCCTTGATGATAAACTTTCATAATTTAAATAATATGTTAGTAGTCCAATATAATTCTCGATAGTCTTGACAAACGATTTGGCAACAGTGCGAAAGTAGAGAAGGAAAGAGCCATCTGCAATGTGTAATGGCAAGGATAAAAATATCAATTTCAATCAGGTGCTGAATTTATAAGTTGAATCTCACCATATAAACGAGTATTCCAACATTTTTATAATAATATTCCATGCTGAAAAGCTTGACAAACGCTCAAATACATTGAAATAAGTAGAGATGCTACCTATGCTATATCCAAATGGGATGACTTTTGTAGTCTCTCGGAAATAAAGCAGGCTACCCTAGTACCGTCACTGGAGGGAAATAGAAGTTCTTTAGTATTTTGTAGAACTTGACTACCATAAATATTAAGTGGAGGAAAGGCTACTTAATTGCTGATTGAATTGATAGCTAGTGTTTCTTACAATTTTCAATATAATGCTATGTAGGCCTACTCTCCTCTTGACCACAAATAGATAATCTCTAGTATTGTAGTCATTTTAAACGAAGGTGGGCTTCATTTAATTGCTTACTAAGTATGACAGTTTTCAAAACTGTATATAAAATCTTCACGAAAGTTAATAAAAAAATGTTTGGTTACCTGGATGACATAAGGTTGTACAGAATAGGATTGATAGTGGCCGATACATAGTAGGAGAATCCCGCTATATAGTACAACCACTCATTGATGAGCAGGTAGTGCTTGAGGTTTTGTCCATAGATATAGAGCAGCCTCTGTAGATGGAACGGAGCCCAGCACAGGAAAAATGTCACCACAACTGCAACTGTTCAACAAAATCATTAATTAGTTTTGAATTCTCAATGTTTCCGAAAACAATAATGAATCAATAAATAGTAGTTTATATATCAATGATGTGTAGTAATGTAGATAACTACTGTCATGTAACTAGAATAAATATTAGTAGGCCTACCTGTGGTGTAAAGTGAAGTTGATAATAGTTATACTGCAACTACATGGAATTGAAAGGGTGAGATCACATTATTGAATGAGTATATGTGCAAGAGCACGTGAGATCATGCATGTTTCGAAAAGCAAAATCTGAAAAGTGCCATTGAAACACGTTGTTGTGACTTGCATGCAACTGCTCACACTGAACGCAACCAGCAAGTGCACGCTTTCATTGTAAGTGTTTCTTGCATATTTATGTATCCAATGTGGTTACACATTTAAGTAATACAATGCAACACAGTAAGTACCTAATAACCACAGTATTAAGGAATGTATTATTTTAGATATCGTAAATATGATTATGATAAAGGTAAACCAGAAAACTTTTTCTTAAGAACAGTCAGAAGATTGACACTTCACGCTGATTATATAGAATAAACACATCAGGATCAGATTGCGAATAAACAGTGTATACAGATTACTGTAGAGATAATACTTGTCTCTCTTTCAAACTAGTAATTCTTAGATTAGTCTCACATTATTTAACTTTTCTCAAATTTACATGATTATGTATGTAACACTTATATTATAAGTGTATAGCTTTAGTATAGCTTGACTTGTTAACCTCAATATTTTCTCTTCTTCGCTTCATAATAATGTTTTCCAATTTATTTATCCTTAGCTTCAAATTACATTTAACATAATTAAATTTCTGTATTAATATAAGTTATTTTTATTTTAATCAATCTCTACTTTCACATGCTTTCCATTCACCATGCTTATATTTATATACCTTATGTTATTTATACTTAATTGCTTAACAGCATACACTGTATGAATGTAGTATCATAATATTATCTTCCGTATCTTTCATTGTATTACCATTTATTTTTCATTTCTTACATGTTCATTTTGTTGGTAAATAGTAGTGAAGACTGATTTGGGCGTAATTCCTGTAGTCTTCCCTTTGACATTGTAAATAAATAAATAAATAAATTATTGATTGATATCTAGAAAGGCTATCATACTTTTTTAAATCTTTTTTTGCCTCTACTGGCATATTTCAAGTAGTTTTGTCTTATACGAAAGGAAATTTGAACACAGGGAGAACAAAGGAATTTGACTAGATGCTCTCCAATTTTTATTCAAATTAATTTCATTTCCCGATTCTCCTGGAAGTAGGCCCACTCTCCATCAATTTCTGTTCTGTTCGGAAGACAATCCGACTTTGGAGGGATATCCGGAACAGAGAAAAGTGGGGATATAATGGTAGGTAGTGATATTGCCGTGCTAAAGCGGACAGCGTTCTGTAGTCTTTAGTAACAGTTTATAGTGCGCATACATCGTTTCCTCTCTGAAAACACTGCATCGACTGAGTCTGATCGTCAACTTGGCAACTGTGCTTCTTTCTATGACTATTCATAACTGTAATTGGATGATCTCCCTCCAATTCTGTGCTTTGGATATCCCTCCAAGTCGGAAGTTGTTTTAATAGACTGTAGTCACCATTTATCTCTGAATTTGGTAAAGAGTTACTGGGAAGGATATGCTGAGTATTTTTTTCGAAGAATGGACATTGATTCAAGTATCACCAATTTATCTAGGTGCAAAAGAATATTATTTATAGTAATCCAAAATTGTTTTTTTCCAAATCATATACAGTCGTTCAATAATATTATTATTCAAGTTTATATTATGTAAGTTCATCTTTGCTGTATTGTAAATAATATAAGCCAGTATACAGGTATATTGTCATCTACATAAATAAAGCACTAAATCAATCTATCAATTGGATTTTGAACTCTCAATTTGAGAGAGACACAGCAATATCTCCCGGCTACATAGGCCAAACAAGTTATATTGACTCTTTGAATGTTTTTTAATTTTTGTATTGGCCTATGAGTGCATATTCATATATATATATATATATATATATATATATATATATATATATATATATATATATACAATCAATCAATCAATCTGAACAGTTCAAAGCTCCACATCATATGCAATTTTGGTGATTGGCCTTGAGATTTCTGTAAGAAAAAAATGCTGAATGTGCAAAACTTACACAACATGCGTACCGTGGTGGCTGCATTGCGGTCATTGTTGTTGTTGAACCGCCGCGATTCGCCCGACACACCGGTTCCGGTTTTCCCGGTTTTGGTGGAGCGGCTGTTCCAGAAGGGGCTGTTGTTGAGCGCCTCATTCATCTTGCGGTAGAGCACCATGAGGGTGAGCAGGGGGAGGAGGAAGAAGAGGAGGCCGCTCAGCTCGTAGATCGGCAGACAGGGAGGCACATTTGAGTCCAGCATTGCACAGAATGCTGAGTCGGCTACCTGTCAATCAACAATCAAGATAGAAGATTTACAATACGAGATTGAAGATAAATAAGAGACAAAATACTCAAGATTGTAAATATTCAAGGCATAAGAATCAAGAAACAAGGTACAAGATTTAAGATACAACAAACAAGACGATTCAAGGTGAAAGATTCAAGATACAAGATTAAAGGTTCAAGATACAAGATACAATTAAGGTATGAAAGTTTCAAGGTACAAGACTAACGATACAAGACAAGAGATGAAATACACAAGATTCAAGAGACAAGTTGAACGATTTACGCTGAAGGAGACAAGATTTAATCTACTAGACACAAGTTTCATAATACAAGATTCAAGAATCATGATACAACATTCAAGATACTAGATTCAAGCAGGACTTCCAATGTACCGGTACCGGACCTGCGCCTACGAAAAAAATGGCAGCCGTAAGTGGTGGCTGGCAATGATATTTTATACGGGAACTAGACGAACTGAGATTTTGATAAACTGAGACACTCTCTAACAGCTGATTAGTGATTTTTTTTAGTGAGAATTCCTATAAGACCACCACATTCGGCGGCCATTTTTTTTGACCGTAAACTAGATAAGTATTTTAGTTCGTAGTTACTTGAAATAATTAGCCTTAAGATATTTTCTCTTTCTGTATTTGTGAAATTTTATCTGAAGATTATAAGTTAATTTGCTCTGAAAACTGGATTTCTCATTCATAGGCAATAGATCCATTCACAGTTTATCAAGAATCTATTTTATTGGAGCCGACAACTGTCCTTGGTTGATAGGTGTTAAATGCTATTCCAACCGTTTAAGGAAAAATTGGTAGCACGGCAAATGTTACCCCTGTGGGGGACCGAATTACAAATAAATATGTCCCAAATGGTACACTATGAAATCCCTGTTTATAAAAATTATTAGTAGGATAGATATCTTGATAGGTTGTGAATGGTATGTTGCTGAGTGGAAATCGGTTCAAGAGAGATCAAGTCCTAATGAATATATTATCTGTGCAGACTAGCAAAATGGCATACATATGAAACATATTAAAAAAGATTGATGACTAATAGCTGCCTTAACACAACTGTTTGATAAGCAAGATGCTAAGTTAGACCAAATGTTTAAAAATCAAAATGCTAAGTTAAATGCTGAGTTTGATGAGATGAAGCAAGAATTTGCTAGCATTAGACTAGAGCAGGCTAGTATAAACCTTCTATTGAAAAATGCAAATGAAACAGTGAAAGATAATCATGAAGATGAAAACAAATTGAAGCAGGATGATAGTAGTGTTAAGTTACAAGATCAACTCATTCAAGTTTCTGATAATGTAGGCCTAGTAACTGTTGTTGAAAAAGTCAACCATAGTGAAAGTGTAGAATTGAGTAAAGAAGTAGGTAGGGAGTTGTCTTCATTGAAAGTCAACTATCAAGAAAGTACTATTGCTACATTGAAGGTTAGGAAAACTATAAGTAAAGTGAATGATTACATGAGACAGGTTTCTGTGGAGGTTAGGAATAATGTGAACAAAATGAATGTTGCTTTGAGTCAAGTTGATGAGTTCAACTTTCAACTGAGAATTGAAAAGGTGTATGCTATGCATTCTCAAGTGAACATGACTAACTTTTGTAGGCAAAACTGCTTTGTTGAAACAAATCAACCCATGAACATAAAATCATGTTCTTGAAGAAAACAAAACGCAAAGTCTCCATTGATGTGTTAGTATTCAAAGGTTGTTTCAAGTTGCTTACTTACAAGATGATGACAATGAATCACATGATGAAAGGGTATTCCCCAACACACAATGATTAGGAATCCTGTGTCATGCCGGGATTCAGAATAGCAATGACTGTAAATACTACGTATGGTAAGAGTCCATATTGTATCTTTTTTCTTTCCTGTAGCCTATTTTCTTGGCCCTTAATCTTTTCAATTTTCGATTCTTTCCTGTCTTTGTGTAATATTCAGTAAATTTCTTCTATGATATATATCTTAACCAATCTTGTCCATAGTCATTAAATTTTTATTTTTCTGAATTAATATTGGAAGTTAAATAGTAGCTTATTTTCCTAATCTTTAAATTGTTGATAAAACTTAACTTTTCTAGAATCTATCCATTGTAGTGTAAAGAATTGTGTGCTTGTGATATATTTTTTCATCTGTATCACTTATGTGAAGTGTATCAATTTGTGTGTGTTGTTTTAGGGAATTTATTTACCCAGTTTTCTTTTTCTTTGTTTGTATTTTTTAGGGAACTTATTTACCCATTATTCATCTTGATCATCTTTGTATTATAATCTTGAAATGTTTGTACTTATTATACAGTCTTTAAATTTTAAATTATTTTAAAAAATAATTGGTTTAATTTAAAACGTTGTGTTATATTATCAATTGAAATGAGTTAAAGGCTAAAATTTTTCTAAAGTGTTTTGGAATTGATATTTTTTTTTCAAATTTTAAAACTGTTTGTTCTATAAATTTTGATATGATTGATTATCTTTTGAAATGGATGCTGGAGTGTATGTAGAATTTTTAGTGGGGTTTGTTGATTAGAATTTTGCTGGTATGTGATGTTTTTTTGAGATGGAAACCCATTATTGCCTAAAGAAGGAATAACAGAGGTTATGACTTAGAGAGGCAGTAATGAGATAATATTTTTTGTGTTGATTAACAATGTGATTGCCATAGATGCAAAATAATGATTAATAATGTTGATTGCCATAGATGCAAAATGATGATTACTTATGAATATTGTTTGCCTTTGAAGCAAAATATTATTGATATTTTGAATGGTTTCTTGTTTAATGATTGATAGTAAAGTTTTGTCATGAAATGTAGTTTGTGTTTAGAACATTGAAGAGTCGAAATAAACTATAGTATCCAACAAACGATGATTAATAATATTAAATAATTTGCTTTTTGTACAATTTTTGAACAAAATTAAAACTAAATAATTTTGAAACCCTGAATGATAAATCATAAATGTGAAATGAACTTGCTATAAATGAAATGTTATATTAAATGATAATGAAATGCAGATATATTATGAAATGATTGTGAATAGAAGACCAATTGTCTGAATTATTGAAATATGTATTGAAAGTAAATTTTGTTGTGATAATCTGATGTTTTTTTACAATTTTAATAATGATACAGGTGTTATGAAATTATATTTCTATTTTGAAGAATGGATTAAAATTTTGATATTTGAACAGTGAATAGATGAAAATATTTTTTTTTTAAATTTATCATTGATATGTCCATATTTCACAATTTATGTATTGCTGACTGTATAATAAGATGTTAACAAATTTCAATTTCATAGATACTAAAAAATAATTTTATGTGTATTAGATTGTATTGATAGCCTAATCAAGTTTTTCTTCTTAGTTTATAAGCATTTTAAGATAACAGGTACAGCACAGACATTAACATTGAAATAGTTATCATGTGAATCTCGAAATCAGTAACAAGTGAACGCCATGAAGAGTGTTAAGAACATTTGGGTGATTTTCAAACTAGTGTGACATAACTATGCCAATATCTACGCTGCGGCCTACACCAATAAATACGCCAATGTCAACCCAATAACTACGCCAAAATCTACGCCGATGCCTGTGCTGATGCCAACGCGAATATCTATGCCGATGCCTGCGCCGAAGCCAATATCTGCGCCAATGCTGATGCCAAAATCGTGCCAATGCTGATGCCTACACTAATACCTACAACAAAATCAACACCAATAACTACGCCAAAATGCCAAAATCTATGCCGATGCCTGTGCTGATATCAATGCCTGCGCCAATGCCAATAGCTACGTCAATGCCTGCGCCAATGCCAAAATCTGCGCCAATGCTGCACCAATGCCAATAGCTACGCCAATGCCTGCGCCAATGCTGATGCCAACACCAAAATCAACGCCGATGCCTGTGCTGATATCAATGCCTGCGCCAATGCCAATAGCTACGTCAATGCCTGCGCCAATGCCAAAATCTGCGCCAATGCTGCACCATGCCAATAGCTACGCCAATGCCTGCGCCAATGCTGATGCCAACACCAAAATCAACGCCGATGCCTGCCAATGCCAATAGCTATGCCAATGCCAAAATCTGTGCCAATGCTAACTGAGATGTCACCTGTATCGAGTTTGATATGCATCAGTCAACTACAAGTATCAGCCCAACACTACCTGCATCCAGATCAGCCCAACACTAACGTCATCACACTGGAGTCACACTTAACTGAAAATCATACTGAGTGCCTTAACGGACTGTTTTCCAAAATGTGCATCAATAAAATCAACGCGTCAATAGTGAAAGAAATGAACATTTTTTGATTTATTGAAATTTTATGTGAAAATTAAATGTAACAATTCATCAATTCATTTAAAAAAAAAATAATAATAAATTTTCATTAAACATACTAAATTTTTTTATGCAATAAAAATTAAATTTTCTATCTATTAAATTTATGTGCAATTTCAAAAAACTATTCTTTACATATTAAACTTTCTGTTGAGATATTTTTCTTTAAATTATAAAGCTAAATCAAAAGTAATATTGATATTCTATATTTTGAAATATTGTTTGGAAACATATAACAAACGCTATTGATGAATTTTTATAATAATTTCCAATATTTTTGGATGACATGTAATGTTTTTCTAGAAAAAATTGTTACTGTTCTCAATTTAAATTTCAATAATTTTCATTAGGGTCAATGTAAATTTTTTCTTTTAATTTTCAAACAGTAAAATTTTTTTATGTCAAGAGGGGGGTATTTGTAATATTACATTTTTCTTCTCACATTTGAATCGGATCTTCAATTCGAGATCTATGGAACTTTATAGTAAATGTCAGAGTTATCAATAGACAGATAAACTTTTTGACGGAGAATTTATTATGTAAATGTTTGTTGCATTGTTCCATGGTGTCACCGAGGCAGGGTTAACAAATTACTAATAAATCGTTTATTTAAATCGAGATATATATAAAAATTTAAAATAACATTTTAAAATAAAGTTTTATTGAGAACAGATGTAGAATGTGAATTCTAAACTTGTAAATTATAATTTTGTGGTGACGTGTCTGTAGCGTGGACAATGAATTTTTGAGGTCTCTCTGTTCTGGCTTGTAGCTTTTCCTGTTCTTTCTTCTTCTGAAAACATGACTGGCTGTTGTGTGTGTAATTTTGTGCTCTGAATTATTGTCTGTTTACGTGAATTTATTAATGTTTAAATTGAGTTTTAAACAGTTTATAGTGTTCTTTTTTGTGGATAATTTGTTTTTTCTGTATCCAAGCCAATAGCCACTGTGTTTCAACTGTAAACTAGATAAGTATTTTAGTTCGTAGTTACTTGAAATAATTAGCCTTAAGATATTTTCTCTTTCTGTATTTTGTGAAATTTTATCTGAAGATTATAAGTTAATTTGCTCTGAAAACTGGATTTCTCATTCATAGGCAATAGATCCATTCACAGTTTATCAAGAATCTATTTTATTGGAGCCGACAACTGTCCTTGGTTTGATAGGTGTTAAATGCTATTCCAACCGTTTAAGGAAAAATTGGTAGCACGGCAATTACATCGTCAGATAAATCGCAAGGAAAGTACATACTTGCATGCGATAAATCGGCGTGACCTCTGCGATGAGAAAGTGAAGGAAGACAAATATATAGACGATTTAAAACTACTTCCGACTTTGAAGGAATATGCAGAACAGAGAAAAGTGGGGATACAGCGGTGATGATATTGGCTATTGCCGTGCGGACAGCGTTCTGTAGTCCTTAGTGAGTGTTCAACAGCTTATAGTACGCATACATAGTTTCCTCTCTGAAAACACTGCACCAACTGAGTATGATCGTCAACTTGGCAACTGCGCTTCTTTCTATATGAATCAATCCATCACTGTAATTGGCTGATCTCCCTCCATTTCTCTGCTTCGCATATCCCTCCAAGTCGGAGGTTGTTTTAAATAGACTTTAGTCACCATTTATCTCTGAATTTGGTAGAGAGTTACTGGAAAGAATATTCTGAGTATTCTTTTCAAAGAATGGAAAATTGATATGTTCAAAGCTTAGTCAATTTATGTAGGTGCAAAACATTATTACTTTATTGAATGAAAAAGACTCATTCAATATGAATAATTACCACAATATTAACTTCTCAACTACACAAAAAAATTACTTTACTTTACTTTACTTTTCTTGTTCGTCACAATATTATTGAACTGCATTAAGGGAGCAATGATCCCGCAGTATATGACACGTCAAAGTTTAATCTAATATCTATCATCCCTCATATTTCAACACAACAGATCCTACATAATATACATCAATCAAACATTAATCAACAAGGAAGTCTGCTAAACTGTACGGACACAATACAATAAGGAATTCCCTGAGTGTTTTTTTAACTCCTTCAAGCCATCAATTTCTCTTATGTGAGATGGGATTGAATTGAATATTTTCATTCCCAAATCATATACAGTTCAATAATATTTATTATTTTAGTTCATATTATTCAAATTATAATGTTTGCTGTATTGTAAATTATTGTATATAAGTGTATAAGCCAGTATAATTATATTGTCATATCAGCAGAGATAAAACAATCAATCAATCTGAACAGTTCAAAGCTCCACATCATATGTAACTTTGGTGGTTGGCCTTGAGATTTCTGTAAGAAAAAAAATGCTGAATGTGCAAAACTTACACAACATGCGTACCGTGGTGGCTGCATTGCGGTCATTGTTGTTGTTGAACCGCCGCGATTCGCCCGACACACCAGTTCCGGTTTTCCCGGTTTTGGTGGAGCGGCTGTTCCAGAAGGGGCTGTTGTTGAGCGCCTCATTCATCTTGCGGTAGAGCACCATGAGGGTGAGCAGGGGGAGGAGGAAGAAGAGGAGGCCGCTCAGCTCGTAGATCGGCAGACAGGGAGGCACATTTGAGTCCAGCATTGCACAGAATGCTGAGTCGGCTACCTGTCAATCAACAATCAAGATAGAAGATTTACAATACGAGATTGAAGATAAATAAGAGACAAAAGACACAAGATTGAAAATATTCAAGGCATAAGAATCAAGATACAAGGTACAAGATTTAAGATACAACAAACAAGACGATTCAAGGTGAAAGATACAAGATTAAAGGTACAAGATTCAAGATACAATTAAGGTATGAAAGTTTCAAGGTACAAGACTAACGATACAAGATAAGAGATGAAATACACAAGATTCAAGAGACAAGTTAAACGATTTACGCTGAAGGAGACAAGATTTAATCTACTAGACACAAGTTTCATAATACAAGATTCAAGAATCATGATACAACATTCAAGATACTAGATTCAAGCAGGACTCCCAATGTACCGGTACCGGACCTGCGCCTACGAAAAAAATGGCATCCGTAAGTGGTGGCTGGCAATGATATTTTATACGGGAACTAGACGAACTGAGATTTTGATAAACTGAGACACTCTCTAACAGCTGATTAGTGATTTTTTTTAGTGAGAATTCCTATAAGACCACCACATTCGGCGGCCATTTTTTTGACCGAGCGAAGTGAGGTCTAAGATTCATGTCGACGGTTTGGCATTTCTCTTAATCTTTAAATGTTTTTATGTTGCGCATTTGCGGCGAATCGCGGTAATAGATTTTCATGAAATTTGACAGGTATGTTCCTTCTTCAATTGCGCGTCGACGTATATACAAGGTTTTTGGAAATTTCACATTTCAAGGATAATTTATAAAAAATCTGGTGTGGCGCACTCACACAATTTTCCTTGCCGTTATGAAAATTTATCACCTGACGCTAGTGTTCCCGCGCATCTCAAGTCTACTATTCAAAGATACAAGCCAGCTGGTGACAGGACAATAGCGCTGGAGACACACGATGTGTGCTATCTCTTCATAGTGGATTATTTAATAGAATCAATATTTGCCAATAGTTTGTAATTGAAATAATAACATTTTCTCGAATTTCGAGCTTATTTTCAATTTTAGGTGAAAATGTTACTGAACATTAATTGAAGAGATTTTCATGCCCAATCTTTTCCACTTGGAATTTCTTGTTTGAATTGTATCTAAAGCCTGATAATTGGGAATCTAAAATCAAACTTTGCATAGATAGGGCGGAGCTCCTGAAATCTTTACAGATGTGGGACTAGTGGCAGTTGATAGAGCTTATCATTGACTATTTTAGGAAAAACCCTGTTTTTGACAACATTTTCACCATTTCAGCCGCCATCTTGAATTGCATCAGATCGAAATTGTTCGTGTCGGATCCTTATATTGTAAGGACCTTAAGTTCCAAATTTCAAGTCATTCCGTTAATTGGGAGATTAGATATCGTGTACACAGACGCACATACACACACACACACATACAGACCAATACCCAAAAACCACTTTTTTGAACTCAGAGGACCTTGAAACGTATAGAAATTTGGAAATTGGGGTACTTTAATTTTTTTCGGAAAGCAATACTTTCCTTACCTAAGGTAATACGGCAAGGAAAGTAAAAAAGAAAAAGGAGCCTCCTTCATACGCCAATATAATTAGAGTAAAAATCAGACTATAGAATTATTCATCATAAATCAGCTGACAAGTGATTACACAGAAGTGTGGAGAAGCCAGTCTATTGCTGTATTTCCATATAAGGTCTATAGTTTCAATCAGGTACTTGTGGATGAGAATACTGTGTGAGGTCCACTGTTCACAGAACTACTAGTCTAGACTGAGGTCTCATAGTAAATAGGAGATCGTGATTCAATTTCAAATCAAGTACAAATTCAAGCATCTGTTCAGTCACGTGTTAGTATTTAGATCGGATTCCAAATTCTAGTTGACTGTCTCCTATGTACTTCGAAAATAAAAGTTATAGATTATTTAAATTTCTTAATAATTCATCTTCATAAAACTTTTCGAACCAGACTCATGTAACTCTACATCTAATACCTACTACATCAAAAACCGACATGATAACATCGGTATGTGCAGTGTGCAGTTGGTTCTTCTAGGTTTAAGTTAATGTTTTGTTTACAAAATTAGGTTAAACATAATGTAATGAAAAATTGCATCAATCCACCAGTATGTGATAAAATAGTTTTTATCGATCAACCAGTATGAGTTTTTAGAAATACTCACCCATTCAATATACAAAAGGGTGTTCGGTATTAATCAATGAAATGTATTGAAAATTATTGTGTTCATCTGTTCATCCAGAGGTTGAGAATTATATCATGGACTTGTCGATAAGCTTATGGAAATTATGAGTGAATCAGTGCATACACTTCACAAAACGATATACTATCTGTATTCGGCATTGAACTTCTTGTGTAATCTTTTTATTACAAATTATACTGCTAAGTTTTCCTATACAACCTCACCATTCCTAATTGTATTCTTCAGACGATATCATATTATATCACATAATTATCAGGCCATAATATCTTCTACATTGGAACATGGTTGTCCACGCCTTTCCATTGGCCAAATTAGGCTCCCTGCTTCTAAGACAAGTGAGTAAACCGATCGCGAATTTCTTAAAAGAACGCGCCAAACAGCATCCCTTCTTCAGAACCTACCTGCTGATGCCCCCGGCGCAGTTCTATAACTGGTGTGAGGTCAAAATGAAAATGTACGCGCTGAATCTCGGAAAACCAGTCACGGTTGCCCGATTAAACGAAGCCACCGCCATAGATTTAGGCGGCGATATTTTGGGCGAGTTTATTGTGTTCTTCATAGCGGGTGCCATTCTCACCAACGAATATGTCAAGCAGATGCGCAAAGAGGCCGATAAGAAAGAGGCTAGTCAACAGGAGATGAACCAGTTGATGGATACTATTCGGGATCTGAATTTGCAGCTTGAAATGCAGGCCGTTGAGATTCAGGAGCTGAATGAGGTCGTACAAAGGCTGCAAGGTAAGAAGAAGCGTTGAGCAAATGGTCGGCTCCTGGAGAAGATAGTTCTGAATCTACAACATGATCAACTCCACTTGATTTTCCATCTCCTAAATGTTTGGAGCAGAGAGGAACATGGTTCTGAATTGACAACATATTATCATAATATATAAATCAGCATCGCTAAAATCAACTTCATATGAGGATAGAGAGAAAGACAATAATTTTGAGTTATGAATCAAAAAACATAATCAACTTCACTACAATCAACTTGTTCTATCTCCAAAATGTTGGGGACAGAGAAGAACATGGTTCTGAATCAACAACATTTTAAATCAGCATCACTAGAATCAATTTTATGTCTTATTCCATGAATGTTGAGGATAGAAAGAAATTCAATTCTGAGTTCTGAATCAAAAACATGATCTAATTCACTACAATTAAACTTGATTTTCCATTTCCTGAATGTTGAGGGGAGAGAGAAACACATCTCTGAATGGACAACAAGAATTGACATCACTGAAATCAACTTCATGTCCTATTACTTGAATGCTGAGAACGAATATAGGAACACAGCTCTGAATAAAACGTCATTAATTTTATTCAACATTGCAGCAATCAGTTTCATGTCTTATTTACAAAATTTTATGGGGAAAGGTTATAAAATTGTTGATTGACATGCATATCTGATTCAACATGATGGACTTTATAATCAATACGTTAATCACAACAATAAAATCGTTCGACTATCAAAAATTTAGTTGGCAGGAAATGGTTGAAATACAATTTGGTCTTATTCCTAAGAATATTGATACAGCAACAAGATGATTTCACTAGAAGGGTTATTGAGAAAATAGGCATATTCTATGATGCAGAGTGAAAACAATAATGCTTTTTTTATTTTATTTCATTAATTTGGGAAAATTGTAACCGCATGCACCACAATAAACAGTGATTAATAAATGGCTATCAATGATCAGTATTTTTTGACAGTTCAACCATACATCTATTCTTAGATATTATACGTAATAAAATTTTTCTCATCTCTCTTCAAGTTCTCAATTCTTCATATTCGACTTCTCATCTTAACACTCATAACAAAGAGGGGATAGATTGGTTATCCTACAGTATGATCCCCAATCAAACATCAAACAACAGGTTTTTCAATAAAGTCCCATAATTTTCTCTACATCAACAGTATTTCTCAGATATTTTGTGAATGTAGAGATCTTGGACTCATCTCTGAGGACTTCTCAAACAAGGTAATCTTTTGAGCTGTGACTGATAGAGATTATGAGTGTCTTGTACCTTGAGTTTATTATAGTTATTGGAATCATTGATGCGACAGAAGGTAGTCAAAATTTTGTGGGTGAAGGTATTGATAGGATAAATTTCATTTATTCAGTGATACACAATCAATTAAAATGATTGAAGGAGGACCAACAGGAACTTCTCAAAACTGTACCTCCCCAAAATTTTTAAAAATATACTAGTTGAAGAAATCTATATATATATATATAAAAGCGAAATGGCACTCACTCACTGACTGACTGACTCACTCACTCGCATAACTAAAAATCTACCGGACCAAAAAAGTTCAAATTTGGTAGGTATGTTCAGTTGGCCCTTTAGAGGCGCACTAAGAAATCTTTTGGCAATATTTTAACTCTAAGGGTTGTTTTTAAGGGTTTAAAATTCGTCTTTTAGCATGTATATTCTTCTTCTCCCAATCTCTTAATTATAATTGAAATTTCCATATCATATGTTACTATAGAATTATAATCTAGATAGAGTACCTCTTCGAAACAGTTGTTAACTGGCAACTAAATAATTAATAATTTTGTCAGGTTGACATTAAGTTGAGTTGACTTTGTTAGGTTGGCACCAAGTTGAAGATTTAAATTCATTTATCGCGGAAAAATTGATTGTGCACTGCTACTTCAATCTTGGGAATATTATATCACTAGCCGTCAGGCTCGCTTCGCTCGCCATATCCGTTTAGCCAGACGTTTAGTCTGGACCCCCGACTGGATCGTCCTAACATATGATAAAAATGATCGCCTGCTGATCTCATTCTTGGACGATCCAGTCGGGGGTCCAGAGGGAGGAGCCCTCTGGCTAGACGGATATGGCGAGCGAAGCGAGTTATATTTCTTTCACTTTTAGATAGATTTATACATTCTCATGGAAATTGACGGCAATATCTTGCCTGTGGGGGGGAGCTGTCGACATGAAATTTTAAAGCTTCGTCCTGTGTACAGACCCACGCGCATTTCACTCTTCATCAGCTGATGCTCATCACATCTGTATTCATACAGGAACAGTGAGATACACGGTCAAGACGCACCTCATTAAAGTAGATTCCCATTGTTTTTTTTTCAGTATCATCATAGACAAAATAATAATGAAGGTTTCATCAAATGAATATCCAAATCTTCTCTCTATGTTATATTTATGTTGAAGTGAATTAGAATACTGTAATCTGGTAATATTGTGTGTTACCTGACATGTGGTGTTAGTGTAGTTGATGTGGTTGATGGTTGTGAATGCGGCGAAGGGAGTGGCGAACACAAGCGATACAAGCCACACGCACGCGATGACGCGCACAATTCGCTCGTGGTCCGACAGGAAGAAGTTGCCTTTGCGCAGCGGGAAGCAGATCGCCACGTAGCGCTCTATCGAGAACACCACTATGGTCAGCACCGAAGTGTTCGAAGCCCTGCAAATCACCAACACATCATTATTAACGCATAAAAGTTAGTGCGACGGCTATTTTTCAAACTCCAATCACATTATCATAAAAATATCACTAAGAGGTGATTTTCATAAAACTGAAGAGCTTTTCATCTCCACCAAACACCCAGTGATCGGTGTGGCCAGATCGCTAATAATTATCATTGTTGTTATATTAACATTATGTTGTGATAATTATAATAAAATTGTTGTGGGGTTATATAATCCGAAACATGGCCGCCTCAATAAATTGAGCCTCCCGCCAAGTGCTAGATGCGTAGAATTATTCATTTATGCAAGCAAAAATTCATTTATGCTTTTTTCATTTCATTTCAAAAGTTGATCATAAATCAATGACGGATTATTATACAAGTACACTCATCAAACGTTGTGATTGATGATAATGATGCGTGAATAGAGTTAGAAAACTAAAGACTTCAGTTGAAATGACTTCAAGAATTGTGGTGATCCTTGACATCTCGGCCTCACCGTACTTGTGCAACCAAACGCTTTCTCAATCAAATCGAATGGGAATTTCAATCACATACCTTACAAACCTGACTTGACCATTAGTAACTTATAAATTTTCCCCAAACTTGAGACATGACTTTGAGGACAGAGCTTCCAAACTAAGGAGGAGCTCCAAATCAACAACATAGCCCACCTAAACTCATTTGGTGGCAGGATTTTATGAAGAGAGGTTTGGTGAGCTGGTCCACTGGTATATAGAGTATATTTATTTATTTATTTATTTATTCTTACAAAAATCTAGGAGTGCAACAGGCATAACAGCCCAAACGCACTCATGAATACAGGAAATACATTATTAAAAATTATTACAACAAAAAAATTATATATAAATACTAGAAAAATAATAAAAGAGAATGATTAAAATGATACATGTGAAAAACAGACTAGAAAAAAGTATTATAGCTACTTGGAGAAAGAAAATATTAATATTAATGTTAATGGTAATTGATAAAACTGAATTTTGATTATTCAATAAGATCAATTATAACCACATAAATAACAACATATAACCTACGTATTACATACGTAGGTTACATTATGGTTAATTCTGAGAGAAGTAGTAAAAGAAATAGAGAAAAAAAGAAGCAAAAGGGAAGTGGAAAAAATATTGAAAGTTAGTTAGTGAGAAAAGAGAGAACAAAGAAAAGGCCATTGTGAACCAGAGTAAATTAAGAGCAACAGGTCTATATTACTCTTCAATTGAAGAATGGTGACATTTTTCTCTTGAAGCTAAATTTAGACAAGAAGAAGAGATCCACCTGACTACAGCAGAGGAATATACGAGACTCAAATTCAGAGTATGACAAATTCCTCAATCTTCACGACAATCAGGTTGAAGAATAATCAAGAGTGTAAGTACAAACAACGAGTTACAACATGAGTCTCATAACATAGGGATAATATTGTCACTTCACACATCTTTCCCTCTCACTCTGCATGCATATGACAAGTGTGACGAATGTTGGAAGCATAGAATAAAACAATCTTTATAAGTTTTCTCTGGTTTGAAGTGAGGATACCGGCTGCCGAGTACAAACTAATCAAACTCTTATCTCCACCCTAATGAAAATCAGAGCTGAGTCCCATGTGGTGATAGTCGAAGGTTACAGAGTAAAATTGCTTTGTTATATGCCATCTTATTCATCTCTTTCCTGTATAGGGCTACTTTTTATAGAAATGGAAAGAAAAATAAAAATCTCAGTACCCTTTTTGAATAATTATTTAATCACAACATGTTTCGGACATTGATGCCATTTTCATATACTTCTTACCAACTGAAAGTTTCCGAAATGAGTTATGTTAGGGCAGTATTTTTAAACTATTAAGGACGACAACAACCAAATAAATGGTTCTGCAGGAATCACCTACTAAATAAATATGATATAATATATTCCTGTTCTAGTTTGCTGGTGAACAGAACGTACTAAAAATGTTATGTTACAAATAGGTACAAATTTCATCATCAAAAAAAAAAATTAACTAGTGACCCCTTGGGTTGAGAAACTCGCACAAGAACGGTTGTATTGTAATTTATGAACTTTTAATTATACAGAGTTGATGAAAATTATGAAAACAGCTAAATATTTCTCTTACAAGAATCATTTGACAGTGGGTTTCTTTGGGGATCCTATTTGAATTTGAATATTACTCTGTCGCTTCAACATCTAGCAGCTTTCATCATTAAGCAGCTGGAATTATGTGTCAGCGCGTGTGATAGCTCCCAAATAGCCTCAGCTGATATCATGAATGAATGAAAAAAACTGTAGTAATTGCATTCAATGAATTCTTCAGCTGACTGAATCATAACATTTTTTTTCTTATGCACTTTCAATGTTATTCTTCTATCCTGAAAAAGGACGAAGGAGTGAGTCTATTTTGTTGTCCAACGAACTTGACCTGTGTGAAGGTTCGAAGAATACGTGTTCAGAATTTGAAGCTGATTGATCAATTCTTGCTTAAGTTATTGTAGAACATACACAAAGACGGACAACGACTTTGGCATTCAGTAAGTCAAAAGTGAGAACTCATTAACGCTCGTTCAATTATAGAATCACTTTATTGGGCCACTAAGATAGTCAGACTATATTAAAAGGAGGTATTCGACAAGAAAAATTGCAATGCGGAATTTTCTTCATGTAAAATTCATATATATTAAATAGAGCATCTCGATTGAAATATTCCAGTACTCGTGATAACAGATAATTATTTTCTTCTGCTGCTCTAATAAGCTTTCCACTTATCAAGTAGTTATATAGCTTCTGCTTCCTTCTCTCCAAACAACTACCTGCACTGTTCGTGTTTATTAGGCAATAACTTGAGTCCTGTGTAACTCACAGGAAAATGCTGACAATAAAAAATAATTGATTGGAGGTATTTTGGTTGAGTTGAACGAGGAAAATAGGAAAAGGAGAGGAGAGAAGTGGATTCTTTAGTTGGTTCTTGATAGTTTATGAACTAACATTACTAATAGTTTATGAACTAACATTACTTTTCATGATAGTGAATCATCTATAAAAACCAATGATTTTTTGGTTTTATTGAAATGAAATTGCATGCAGGTAGTGTCAGAGGGGGGTTGTGAGTTTTGGCGGCATAGTATAGAGGAGGAGGAGGTGGAGGAGTAAGAGGAGGTGGAGGAAAAGGAGAACGAAGAGAAGAAGAAGAGTGAGGTGGTGGATTAGGAGGAGGAGCAGCAGCAGGGGGAGTAAAGAGGAGAAGGAGAAGAAGGAGGAAGAAGAGGATGAGGATGAGAAGGAGGAGAAGGAGAAGGAGGATGAGGAAGAGAAGGAGGAGAAGGAGGAGAATGGGGAGAGGGAGGAGATGGATAAGAAGAAGGAGAAGGAGGAGAAATACGAGAAGGAGGAGAAGGAGGAGAAGGGGGACAAGGAGAAGAAGGAGGAGAAGGACGAGAAGGAGCAGAAGGAGAAGAAGGAGAAGAAGGAAAAGAAGGAGAAGAAGATGAAGTAAAAGAAGGAGGTGAAAACTGGTAGTAGGGAGAGGAGAAGGAATCTGTAGAGAAGAAGAAGGAAATTTGTGGAGAAGAAGGATGAGAAGCCGAATAAAGAGGATGAGGTCACGAAGAAAAAGAAGTAGCTACCTTATTGTTATCAGTATTGACACTATGCTAATTGGTGAACGGATTGTTAAAGCTACAGAACAAATGCAAAAAGTAGGGGAACAACTAACAAATAACCAGAAAAAAACGAGCAAAAATAATGAATATTCAATTGAGTTTTTCAGCGGAAAAACGTGGAAGCACATTCAATTATGCGTGACCATGTCCTTGCCTGGTCACGTGATTATCTTGTGACTCACTTCTTACTGTCAGCATTGGTTGGATGGGTTGCATTGGTGCTTTCAGTAATGAATGCTGACAGCTTGAAGTGAATCTCACTATAGAATGTCTGAAGGAGGGTGAGTTTGAAGGGTGGGATGGGGTACAACGGCGCCATTTTACCAATAAACCAACCCCCCCACTGCATTAGAGTGACCCCCACCCTAGATTAGGAGAATGAGTTATCTGCATTCTCTTTTAACTCTTTAATGAATATAAATCTATTCTCTTTGCATTGACAATAGAGACGGCTGGATGTTAAGAATAATGTGACTTACAAATTTGAGAAATGTGGAAACTTAGTAGAACTTTCATCTTGTAAAATTTTTATTTTATGAGAGCAGGTTTGTAAAAAATATGAATTGAAAATCTACATGCAACATTGTTCAACAGTAATATTTTTCTCATCAAACGTACAGACCATACCATGCCTATGGTTCTATCAGAACTTCACTGCTCTCTATTGAAGGTATATTATACTACCTATAGGTATATAGAAAGCCCTGGTTCTATATAGTTGAATTCTTGGAACTTGTACTTTGTATAAAACGCATAATGAGAAAATATGTATTTCCGGGCTGTTCCAATACAAACGTTCAATCAAGTTTAGAATAGTATTTCACGTCACAAGGACGGGAAGTGGCCTCTTGCAGGGCCGAAAATGATGTTTAGTAGAGGCGTTAGCCAAGACTAGTATTTAATTCTAGCCCTGCAAGAGAAATTCACGGCCAAGTAAAATACACTTTTTTGACATAATAATCTAATTAAGAATAACTATTGGGAAATAGAAAACATTACCTGCTTGTGCTGAAGTTACTACATGCATTCTATAAACATAACCTAGTTTAAAAATTCCGAATCAGAAATTTTGATAAAACTTCCACCTCGAGCGCTGAAGACGTTTTTTTTGTAGCAGTTTTGCTGCTCATATTTTGGAACTAATAAACACACTCGACTGTAAAGAAAACATACCATTTTATATGTTCTTCAGAATCTATATAAAAGCGAAATGGCACTGACTGACTGACTGACTCACTCACTCACTCACTCGCATAACTAAAAATCTACCGGACCAAAAACGTTCAAATTTGGTATGTATGCTCAGTTGGCCATTTAGAGGCGCAATAAGAAATCTTTTGGCAATATTTTAACTCTAAGGGTTGTTTTTAAGGGTTTAAAGTTCGTCTTCTAGCATGTATATTCTTCTTCTCCCAATCTCTTAATTATAATTGAAATTTTCATATCATATGTTACTATAGAACTATAATCTAGATAGAGTACCTCTTCGAAACAGTTGTTAACTGGCAACTAAATTAATAATTTTGTCAGGTTGGCATTAAGTTGAGTTGACTTTGTTAGGTTGGCACCAAGTTGAAGACTTAAATGCATTTATCGCGGAAAAATTGATTGGGCACTGCTACTTCAATCCTGGGAATATTATATTACTAGCCGTCAGGCTCGCTTCGCTCGCCATATCCGTTTAGCCAGACGTTTAGTCTGGACCCCCGACTGGATTGTCCTAACATATGATAAAAATGCTCAAATTAAAAATGCAGGCGAGCGAAGCGAGCCTGCTGATCTCATTCTTGGACGATCCAATCGGGGGTCCAGGGGGTGGAGCCCCCTTGCTAGACGGATATGGCGAGCGAAGCGAGCCTGACGGCTAGTATATAATATAGAGCATATTCCAATGAAAATCATATGTCTATTAGTTCTACAATCAGCTTTGATTTCATGTATTCTACCGGCTTGATTTCATGCATGGAAAACATCTGAAATTGAATGACTATGACAAAAATATCGTATTGTCCAATCTTGGATTTTTAATCATGAGAGTTCTTTGTGCTGGATCCTAACTCCTTTTTAGTAATTAATTGATTCCCTAGCGTGACTCTTTAATCGAGAATTAACAATCTACCTTTACAAAATCAAAATAACAATATTTATCAGCTCCATTGACAGAATCACAATTATTATTTTCAATATTGTTTATCTCTGTTGATGAATTTACTTAGTTTTAAGAGGAAGAATGAATGTGTTAAATCAAAGAGGATTGGAAGAAGCTATCATCTCCCGATCCTCTTTGGTTATACAGTATTATGATTTTTATATTCAGCTTAGCATTCGATTACTGATTACTGTAAACACTATTCAGTGCTTACCGAATAAGCCTTTGGAGGTGGTCCTCCTCTCCCCCCTGTCATGCTCAATTGGATTTTATTAGACAACGTTTTCAGTTTATACTCAATTCTTGCACTTGTTTCAGAATTTCGAACACATTAGTCATGATCTTGGCGAAGTTCTGATAGAGTATATTATATTTTCATGTTCATGCTGATTTTTCATGTTAACGTTTTGCGTTATCACTACTTTTATTATCGTGTTTTTCCTGTGTCAAATCGGAAAGGTCAGAGGCACGATTTTGGCGTCTTTGTGTTTCATTGTAGATTGTATATAATATCCATTTTTCCATCAAATTCCAACGTATGATACATGATTTTGAGCCGCTTTGACGAGCTGAAAAGAATGAGCTGTAGTACGAGAAGATAACGATCATTATGTCAAAAGTTATGAGTGTCTGAAATTTTGATTCTTGAGGTGTCCTTATAAGCGCCTCCCCACTAGGAAATCCTGAAGTTGACTGCATCTAACGAGCGATTCTGATGAAACATAACCTTTTCATAACAATGTGATCTAAAATATCGATTTGATTGGCTAAGAAGGCCTCGAAAGTTATTACAGTAGGAAATTTGTATTTTGGCTGTAGGACATGGTTTTCTATTTTCACAAGTACTAAACCCTTCCCCCCCAAAAAAAAATTCTGAGGAATCTTATTCAGAATCAATAAGTACTTTCACGTGATATGTGATTTTTCATAATTACTCCAAGTTGTATAGAGTGGAAGTCGTGAGTTTCCAAAATTTACCAAAGTAACTTGAAAAATACCCCTTTTTTGAAAATCTCCAGCTCAAAAATCAGAAATCGTTGAATCTTGCTCGATCACTCAGTCTATTGGGAATTTTATTTCCTTCAATTTAGTAAATGATGCTTTTCCTCGAAAGCCTTGAGGTTTTCGGAATAAAATGGAGAAATTGAAAAAAGTCCCAAATGTGTTTTCAGTTTTCAGGGATTTCTTTCGGGGATGTTTCCTGAAAATTTGACTGGACTACTGGGAAATTTTTCTCTGTAAAAATTCATTTTCTATAGAGTTATTCAGCAATATGGGATACATTGAATGATCTTGTAATGCCTAGTCCACGTCCACATCTAGGCTAGCGCTTGCAAACCAACCATCAACACACTGGCACTGGCTGTCATTGGCCTTTATTGGGCCAATATGTGGATGCGGCACGATAAGAACTCTTATTGCAGTCCGCTTTGAATTCAACAGTGTTGTACTATTGATGAAAATAATGGTAAACTATGAAAAATACTTACATTTCTGAAATGAGAGCTCGAAATTTGCACCAGCTTATGTCAAAAGGCCAAGGATATTGTTGCCAAAACAAGCATAGATCGTTCGGCAACCCTGAAAAACAAGGTAAACCTTATTAACAATAATCATGTTGGAAAATATTAATTTATACATAGAATGATATGAATTTAGACTAACTCTGTGTTCGGAAAGTGCTGATCATCATGACTTCTATCATAGTGAGCTTATGTGACTCCTATTGTAACCTTGAGATTTTCAATGATTTCCCACTTCAACGTTCAAACTATGAGAAAAGTTGTATTTTCTTGATTACTGTTTTTTATAATCCCACCATGCTCACGCTTCATTTCTAATGATTAGTCTCACTTACTCATATTAGGCTGTGAATTACCATACTTTTGTTGTTTGACAGTGTCTCATGCCTGTCATTTTAATGTTCCACATACTGTGGGCGTGTCTTGTATAGGCCAATGACAGAGAGCCGTTGACTACGACCAATCATATGGCTTCATCCACACTGTATTAAATAGTCTACTGCTGAATGTTGCCTTTTGCTTTTAATTGACTAGAGAATAATGATTGTGTAGCAATAAGAACCAATTTATCGAGAAGGTATCGAAATGAGAAATTGGCTGTGACAACTCCTGTTTGAATCAATAATTGTGTAAAATTTTCTTTTCTTCATTTAATATGGATAGATATCTACCAAGACACGATCAACCTGCAATACCGGAAAATAAACATACTTTCACAGGAATCAATATAACCTACTTAATATTTGGACAATTTGAGACAAACTTACGAAATTTAAGAAGTTTTGAGCAATAGACTGTTTTTTTTCTATTCCGACTACAGTATTGTTTACTCTATCCAATAAATGAATAAATATTGAAAGTTGCTCATCCCATAAATGAATTTGAGGTTACCGTACAACAAATAGTAACTAGCATCTCATCAGCTTCGAAAATATTCAAGAGCCAGAAAGGGATTGATAATTTATGAAGGCCATCACGCAATAAATTCATCCTGAAATAATGTATTATTATTGGTACCCATCAGTAGGGTCCTGAATTCAAATTTGCGAATTATCTGCTTGATTTATACGGTGGGTGGAAACGTGGAATCGAACTCAGTACGGTCACATTAAATGATTGTCTAACCGAATGATTCACCAAAGTCTACTGTAATTCGGGTCATTTCCCGCTTTCTCCGACTCACTCTTTCTCTCTCAATCTATCTCTCTCTTACTCACTCTATTTTCTTTCTCACTGCTTTCCTCATTACCATCCTGCTCTCTCTTTTCATCTCATCTTCTCTCCCTCCTCCTTACCCTTCCATATCGTCTTCGAAAATCTTTCTTCAAAATCGGAAGAGAATTCTCTCTAAATGCGAATTAGAGCCCTCCTTACTATCGTCACCGCAAATGGGAATAATGCCAACAATAGATTTCTTGTTCATAATTTTCTTCTTTTTCTTCATCCTTTTCTCTTTCATCTTCATCTTCTTGTTTTTCTTCTTCATAAATAAAGAGATCTAATCTAATCTTCTTCTTCTTCTTCTTCTTCTTCTTCTTCTTCTCTTCTTCTTCTTCTTCTTCTTCTTCTTTTTCTTCCTCTTCTTCTTCTTTCCAAAACTCCTACAGCTCATTCTACTGATCCCATTATTCCCCACCTTTTCATCGTATGCACCTTCCTTCTTCACGCCTTCCTCCACCTCCTACTCCCCCTTCCCGCGCTCCTCATCATCCTCACCATCCTTCACTCCTTCTCCTCCACCTTCTCCTTAAAATTATTTGCTTCTTCGAATATATCCACATGTTTTTCCTTCTCCCATTCTCACTTCACACTTATTCACTCATTACTTTTCAACGACATTCCATATTTTTAATAATTTATTGGAGGAAGATAATTAGGTTAAAATTAATTTCAGTTAACTTCTCTTTATTCTTCTAATATTCCATTCTCCTCTTACCATCTCTTTTCATCCCCTTCCATTTGACCTTTTTTCTCAATTTCATCTAGAATTTGATTTCTCATTATCTATGTTCAGTATTTTCAGTTCTTGAACATGATTCAATGCAAAACTCAATCAATTGTTTCCTCTTCTCCTTCTCGAATCCTTTTTTATTTCCGTCCCCTTATGTGAACGTTTTTATTCCTTCTCTCTTTCTCAGGCTTTTCTAACTTTTCTCCATTGTTCACTCCCTTTATCTCCTCTCCAACCATCTTTCATCCTCTCTGCTTCCTTAAAATTATTTCCCCATCCACCTTCTATCGCTCATATACCTCTTTTCTTCTCATGTCGTACATATTCTACCCCTTCTTCAACTTGTTTTCTTCCCCCTCTTCATCTTCTTCTCCCAATAATTGTTCTTCCCCACTTTTTCTTGCCCAACTACAATCACGGCTTGAATCTGTGCTACAATGTAACTAGAATTCATCCGTAGAACCAGTAGTTAAATTTTTGATTACTTCGTTAACTAAGAGCAGCATACGTGTAAACCACATGAATAAACTAATTCAATCTAGTGTCTAGTCTAGTATCACACTTTTCTCTTTCCGTATTATCTCCCTTCAATAAACTTCTCGTCCTCTTTCTATTCTTTTTATATCATCTACTTCTTCTCCTTCTCCTTCTTTTTTCTTACTCTTACTTCCATATTCTTTTTTCTATCATCAACTTCTTCTTCTTCTTCTTCTTCTTCTTCTTCTTATTTCTCTTCATCTGCTTCTTCTTCTTCTTGCCCAGCAAACTCAACAATGTGCTCCTCCTTCTCTAAGTTTAGCAGTCCACATTCAAAACTAAATTAGACAACGAAATTTTACTTGGCAACAATAATTCTCCAGTGAAGAGGAAGTAAAGCGTTAAGAGGAAGGAAGAAAGAGCGGAAAGGAAAGAGATGGAGTGAATTCTAAGTTGTATGTGTGTGAAAGAGAAAGAGAGTGAGAGAGAGAATGTGATGAGTGTTGAGCCTGAGGTAACTCTCGAACAAGCCTGAGAAAAGATGAACTGCCACCATAATTTGCACAGTCAGTGCAACTCATTTCTTCTCGTTTACTTGGTGAAGAATGTATCTTCCTCTTTTTTCTTTTCTCACCTCATCTTTCTCGTTCTCCCCTCCTTTCCCACATGGATTTTTCGAATTTCCTCCGAGCATTTCATCAAGTTCAAGTTCCATGTATCTGACTATCCACTTTTATTTTCGCACGAGCTGTATCGTGGTGGAGTTCTACAGTGATTTTTCCCAATTTTGATTTTTTTCCTCATTCTTTTTTATCATTCTCTTCTTCTTCTTCTTCTTTTTCTCCTTCCAGTACTCTCACTTTTCATAATAATTTATTTCCACCTCCATGGAAATCCTTCCCTTCTTGAGCCATATTCTGATATATCCACTGTACTCTTCCATCTATGACCTCGGACTCTTGTATTATCACACAGTTGTGATTCTTTATTTTCACTTTCTCTACTCGGTCATATTCACTGTCTATTTCTACTCTTCCCCAATGTCTATTGTTGTATCAACTTGAACAGTGATGACTATTTAATTATTTAGAATTATTGAGAATTTCACACAACACTAAAGCTGCTATAACAATTAATGGAAGCATAGAATGATGTGATAGTACATCAAATTGAAGAGAATTGAATCCTTTACAACCCAACGTCCAGTAATTATTTTTTCTATGCATTGTTGTTGAGTAATAAGCCTTGAAAGTGGAAAAAGTTGGAAGAAAAACTGTATTTTCAAAAATGTCACAATTTTAAAAGTGAATATCTCGAAAACTGAAGGACATATCAAAAAACTCCACTCCACGAAACTTGTAGGAAATTTATCTGGCTTCATTTTTGTTCTGTTATTCATGTCGCTGAAATGCATTATTTCCAAGATACATGCGTGTAAGCCAGAAATGAAAAACGGAACTTTCAAACCACCCTCATCCCTTGAGCACAAGGGGTGGGGATTAGGACTTTTAATATATCCACCTCCTAACTAGTCAAAACTAAGCTGTAAAGTCAAATATTGTGTTCCAAACGTTCCCTCTAAACTTCCCTGTCAATTCATCTATTGTTGTTGAACTGAAGATTTTGCACTCAACACTATAACGGCTGCAACAATCGTAGGGAGATGCGTAAAATAATGAAATAATACATGAAATCAAAGAGAATATGATGCTCTATGAGCTTTATATGTGCATGATAAGCACATTTCAATTAATCGTTGAAAAGTTTAAGGCGAAAATGATGAAAAAATCGGAGCCGGAAGGGTTTTTCTTAAAATGCAACACTTTCGAGAGCTCATACCTAGAACACTAAAAGATATATGAAAGAATGTTACAGACGAAACTTGTAGGCTGATTTGTATGCTTTAATTTTGCATTCCAATAAAATTCCCGAAAGACGCATATTTTTCGAGATATGTGCAAAAAACTAAAATATGGTACTTTCAAACCACCCTCACCCCCCTTAGCACAGGGGGTAGGAGTGAGGACTATTGATATGTTTAGTTTACTCCCTTACTATCCTTAAAAGAGCTGCGGGGTTAAAAATTGTGTTCCAAACATTTCCCTCTATACCTTTTTTTGAGCATTCGTTGCCTGCACTAATTATAATATTCATCAGTAATAATTAAATAAGTGCAATCTTACATTTATTTCCATCTGTACTCCATTGTTGCCTTATTCTCTTCTTTTTCTTCTCACACTTCTCGTTATTGTCAGATTGATGTGCAAGTGTGTGAATGTTACTTCGTGAGAACTATAAAAATGATCTCACTTGTGTATCCGTTATTCATCTGTAGTTATCCATCTGCTTTTTGATTTTCCTGTATGAATTTTTCCCTGCCACTTATTACTATTATCTCAAACGTGATGGGTTATATGTCAGAGAGGGCTTTGGTGACCCAACTCTGCCCTCTCTTTTTCCTTCAAATTGTATGTTTTCTCACTAAGATCATTAATAGAGTGTCCTTGAATAGAGTATCACATTCAACTGTTAATGAATAATAGGCTACATCTTATTCTACTCGTTGGCCTATTTCAATTTTTCCCCAAATTTGATATCAGTAGGCTATTACTTAGAACTAGCAGGTAACCCGTGCTCCACAAGGGTCTATTTCAAAACATGACCGAGTGGAATCTTGAAGAGTTTGAAATATCTCTAGAACATCCTTGGTTGATTGAGAATCTATATTCAAAATGTCAAGCTGATCATTTCAGTAATTCAGACGTGATGATGCGTCAAACCAGGACCTTCCATATACTACTGGACCTGAGCCTAGAAAAAAAATGGCCGTAGTATTTGGTGGTCCTATAGAAATTCCTTTTTAGAGAGCATCTCAGTTTGTCCAGTTCCCGTTTATCAATGGCGGCTACCAACTATGGCGGCCATTTTTTTGTAGGTGCAGGTGCAGTATATAGAAGTCCTGGTCAAACATAATTTTCCTATCCCATACATGCATAAGCCAGTCCTTTCCAATTCTATAGTATAGATGATGAATAGATGGATGATTAATCAGTATTTTCGAATGAGAATATGACAATCTTCCAATTTAAAAAAATGAATTTAGATTCAAAATGACGGTTCCAAGATGGTGGACCAAAATTTTGATGCGCCAGAAAATCAGTTATTATTTATTCGTATTTTTTATTCGTTTAGGATCAGACCTATCTTCGAATTTCCCGTTTGAAAGAAAGATTGAGGTGTTTCCATACTCTTTACCAACTATGTAATATAGTGAAGGTATGGAAAAAGATGATGTTAAATATTGAAGACTGTAAAAAAACGGAAGATTTCGGTGACAAGTTTGTTAGAAAAATAGTAGGTGAAGGGAAGGGAATTTGGCACTTACTTTGTTGTCCAGCAAGGGATTTTCAGGGCACAAATAACGTCACCAGTGGTGGACGTTTGAGACGGCAAGGGTCTCCACGTAGATGGCACGGTCTCGTTGAAGAAGAGTAGAGACAGCACGGGTCTCGAGCTAGCTCACGGAGCTGGCATGGCGTACAAACATACGTTCAGTCGTGTACTGATTCGTAGAATAGCGAAATACAATTGTGCCATTGTTCTTCACCCTTATCGCGAATTGCGTAATGCCAGGAACGGTTGGGGAGGCGAAATAGAAAGAGAAATAAGAGAGAGATTGATTGATTGAGTACTTTATTTATGTAGATTACAATATATACTGTCTTATACACTTATATACAATAGCTTACAATACAGCAAAATTATAGATGAATTTACATGATATAGACTAAGAAAATAATTATTGAACTGTATATGATATGAAAAAGCAATGAATATTCAATTGAGTTTTTCAGCGGAAAAACGTGGAAGCACATTCAATTATGCGTGACCATGTCCTTGCCTGGTCACGTGATTATCTTGTGACTCACTTCTTACTGTCAGCATTGGTTGGATGGGTTGCATTGGTGCTTTCAGTAATGAATGCTGACAGATTGAAGTGAATCTCACTATAGAATGTCTGAAGGAGGGTGAGTTTAAAGGGTGGGATGGGGTACAACGGCGCCATTTTACCAATAAACCAACCCCCCACTGCATTAGAGTGACCCCCACCCTAGATTAGGAGAATGAGTTATCTGCATTCTCTTTTAACTCTTTAATGAATATAAATCTATTCTCTTTGCATTGAAAATTGAGACGGCTGGATGTTAAGAATAATGTGACTTACAAATTTGAGAAATGTGGAAACTTAGTAGAACTTTCATCTTGTAAAATTTTTATTTTTTGAGAGCAGGTTTGTAAAAAAATATGAATAATTGAAAATCTACATGCAACATTGTTCACCAGTAATATTTTTCTCATCAAACGTACAGACAGTACCATGCCTATGGTTCTATCAGGTATTATACTACCTACAGGTATATAGGAAGCCCTGGTTCTATATAGTCGAATAATTGTTGGACCTTTTCCTTATATTAAACGCATCATAAGAAAATATGTATTTCTGGGCTGTTCCAATACAAACGTTTAATCAATTTTAGAATAGTATTTCACGTCACAAGGATGGGAAGTGGCCGCTTGCAGGGCCGAGAATGATGTTTCTAGTCGAGGCGTTAGCCAAGACTAGTATTTAATTCCAGCCCTGCAAGAGAAATTCACGGCCAAGTAAAATACACTTTTTTGACATAATAATCTAATTAAGAATAATTATTGGGAAATAGAAAACATCACCTGCTTGTGCTGGAGTTACTACATGCATTCTATAAACATAACCTAGTTTAAAAATTCCGAATCAGAAATTTTGATAAAACTTCCACCTCGAGCGCTGAAGACGTTTTTATTGTAGCAGTTTTGCTGCTCCTATTTTGGAACTAATAAACACACTCGACTGTAAAGAAAACATACCATTTTATATGTTCTTCAGAATCTATATGAAAGCGAAATGGCACTGACTGACTGACTCACTCACTCACTCACTCGCATAACTAAAAATCTACCGGACCAAAAACG